>NC_044040.1:148710469-148885084 GCF_901765095.1 Microcaecilia unicolor
AAAGTGCGGTAAATCTGGGTTTAGCACATTCTAATGCAAGGTTTTCCTGTGCACTTAGCCCAGATTTAACATGGCATTTTAGTGAGGCTTTTTCTTTCTTTTATTTTTTTGGCAGGTCAAGTGCTAATGTTCCCATTAACATGTGGTATCTGCAAAAAAATTAATGCGGGAGCGTTTACCACCTCCTATGTAGGAGGAACTAAGTGCTCCTGCATTAACCAGTTAGTGAATGCTAATCATAGCATACTAGCTGGATAACACAGGAATGCACACTCTCTGCCCATGACACATCTCCTCCTAAAATATTTTTTTTTAATAGGTAACGCATGACAAACTACTGCAAAATGCTTTAATGCATTCTGGTGGGTGTGTTAGCATTAAGGTTTTAACACTCTTTGGTATAAGAGCCCCTTAATCTGGCAGTTGACCTGAAGTTAAAGTAGAAACATTATCTACCCCTATAAAAATCCCTGGATACTGAATAATTTAATAGCAAGCATTATGTACAATGTGCACATGATATCTGCAAAGGTAGACACTTCTGGATTTTAAACCTAGGGTTCAAAATATTTCCTGTAAGCCTTTTTGTAACTTAATGGTTCTGTTTCATTGTCTCTTTTTTATTTTTTCTGTTTTCCTTTTTTTTTTTTAAGTGGGAAGAAGTGAGTGGATATGATGAAAACCTAAACACCATCCGCACATACCAGGTGTGCAATGTCTTCGAACCCAACCAGAACAACTGGCTCCTCACCACATTCGTCAACCGTCGAGGTGCACATCGCATCTATGTGGAAATGCGTTTCACCGTGCGGGACTGCAGCAGCCTACCCAATGTGCCAGGTTCCTGCAAAGAAACTTTTAACCTCTACTACTATGAAACAGACTCTGTGATTGCCACTAAGAAGTCTACCTTCTGGACAGAGGCCCCCTACCTCAAAGTTGATACTATTGCTGCTGATGAGAGCTTCTCTCAGGTGGATTTTGGGGGAAGACTGATGAAGGTCAACACTGAGGTACGCAGCTTTGGGCCACTCACCCGCAACGGGTTTTATCTTGCCTTCCAGGATTATGGGGCCTGCATGTCCCTGCTCTCTGTCAGGGTTTTCTTCAAGAAATGCTCCAGTGTTGTACAGAATTTTGCTATATTCCCTGAAACTATGACTGGAGCAGAGAGCACCTCTCTCGTGATTTCACGTGGCACATGCATTCCAATGCAGAGGAAGTAGATGTACCCATAAAACTGTACTGCAATGGTGATGGGGAGTGGATGGTGCCTATTGGTCGTTGTACCTGCAAGGCTGGCTATGAGCCCGAAAACCTTGTCCTGTGCAGAGGTAAGATTGTCTTCTTCTCAGTAATCATGGCAAGGTAAATTTGTGAAAGGATTTTTTAAATATAGACAGGATGCCAAAGCATACATACAGTCCAACCATTCAGGGGCAGCAAAACCCAATCAGTGAGCAAATGCAGAAATGTGAATAGCACTGAAAACAACCAAGAGAACAGATAGCAAAGACAGTATTTTGTAACTCTTAAATACGAATGTTGTGAGCAGTAACATTAACATTATATAGAATCTTGGTTTATTCACTCCTTTAGAGGATAAAAATTACAATGTCAGTAGTGGATGTGCAAACTTTAGCTTAGAGTGATTTCCATATTGAAGTGATTCACTTCTCTGTGTTCCACAGTATCAGTATTTACAAAGTTACACTGATACTTTTGAAAATCATTGTGCAGACTCTTTGCAGTACAGATGAGCAGCTAAAAAAATTCTCATGTCATATTTTTCAGTTTTTATTTGTTATGTCACTAAATGTGCGTACTCTTTGCAAAGGAGTGCTCACTGTCCCTCAGATTCTATATACGGTGCCCACATTTGAGTGCACGTGTTCAACTTAATTTGCTGACGAGCTCTTAACCATTAATAATTGGGTGCTAACAACCAATTGATGTTAATTGGCACTAATTAGTATGTGTGTATGCATCTGGCTGTGGGCTATTCTATAATGCTGGAAGCCTACATCCTATAGCATGTATCTTAAAAGGGGGCACAGCAATGGGAGGGCATGGGCGTATTATGGGCGTTTCAAAAAGTTTCACATGTTGTTACTGAATAATAGGTCAGCGTGCCCAACCTAGGTGCCAGCACCAGGGTTCAGCAGGCATAAGCCTGGCACCCAAAATTAAGGCACAGGAATCAGCATTATTTATTATTAAAAAATGTCTATTCCACTTACAACTAGGCAGATTAGAAATCAACATATACAATAAAAAAAACAAACAATGAAAACTTTCCAATTTCTCCAGCATTATCACCTTATGACTTCCTAAAAAAATACCTACAAGAGATCTTGAAGCTCTCTCCTAAAGATATTCCTCCATTCAATAAAGTTTATTACCTCCCAAATGTTCAGAAACGAGGAGAGGCTTCTCAATCAGTAAAGTGTTACCCCAGAAGCCTGAAATTGACTTACAAAATTTGACTGCATTGATAGAAGATTCAATGGTTGAGATTTCAAATCGGGGGACTCTGATCACATCCTTAGTTTTTGAGCAGGACGTAAATATGCTTAGGAAATTATACTTTAAAAATCTGCAGCAGTGTTTTGTGGTCAGAAAATATGGGTGTACCCAGACGTAACCAAAGTGACTCAGCAAAGAAGGAAACAATTTTTGATTTTGAGAGAAGAAGTGAGAAATTTAGGAGCGACGTTTACATTGGCTTACCCCTGCAAATGTTTGATACGCTTCTTAGGGGTTAAATATGTCTTTTTTGAGCCGAATCAGCTAAAGACTTTCCTGGACTCTAAAAACCAACTAGCCGGCCGATTGGAACAACTGTATCAGCTGATAAAGAATGAGATTAGGACTATGCCAATTTGGTTTATTAAGTGTTTATTGTATTTCCTTAAGTTTTTCAAATCCACTCCCCCCAAATAAGGTGGTGGTCTAAGGAAGAGTTTGAATGTTCTGTTTAATTACAATTATTTCTTTTCTATTTTCTATAGTTATTCTCTGTATTGCCTTACAAACTGATGTCTGTTTGTAAAAATTTGAAATTTAATAAATAAAAAATAAAAATAAAAAATAACAATGAAACTAACATACAATCAAAAGCAAATCAATAAATCATCACTCATAAAACACACAAGAATATTATACTACTACTACTATTTAGCATTTCTATAGCGCTACAAGGCGTACGCAGCGCTGCACAAACATAGAAGAAAGACAGTCCCTGCTCAAAGAGCTTACAATCTAATAGACAAAAAATAAATAAAGTAAGCAAATCAAATCAATTAATGTGAACGGGAAGGAAGAGAGGAGGGTAGGTGGAGGCGAGTGGTTACAAGTTCCAGGCGTAGGGTGCAGCGAGACAGAAGGCGCAAAGTCTGGAGGCAGTAGTGAGAAGGGAACAGATAAGAAGGATTTATCCATGGAGTGGAGTGCACGGGAAGGGGTGTAGGGAAGGACGAGTGTGGAGAGATACTGGGGAGCAGCAGAGTGAGTACATTTATAGGTTAGTAGAAGAAGTTTGAACAGGATGCAAAAACAGATAGGGAGAGCCATGCGTGTTAAAACAAATATGTCTTCAGTAATTTAGAAAATTGACAACTGCTGCTGCATAATCTCAAGTAACCCTGCAAATTGTTCCAAATTTGTGGTCCTGCTATCGAAAAGGTGGTATTCCGGGTACTAGCATTCTTACAGTACACAGTTTAACATTTGCTAATAACTTCAAATTTCACTGAAGAAAGAGATAGATTTAAAGAATAATGACTGCAAGTAGGTCGATCTATAGAAGAATGGTGGATCAGAGTAATGTGGTCAGATGGACTAGAAGCATAGAAGATCTTATAAATTAAACAAACCATCTTAAATTCAACCCTTACAGAGACAGGCAGCCAATGAAGAGCTCTAAGCAAAGGTGTCATGTTCATATTTCTTGCAGCTAAAGATCATCCTTGCAGCACAGTTCTGCAATAATTGAAGTCTTTTTACAAGAAGTTGATTAATCCCAACATACAAAGAACTGCAGTAATCTAGCTGAGGTATTACTATGGCCTGGACCAACAATCTAAATTGTATCAAATTAAAAGAGGATCTTATCCTTCTAAACTGTCATAATTTACAAAGACTCTTGGACAGATTAGCAATTTGATGTTTCAAAGTGAATTGTGTGTCTAGAATAAAGCATAGCACTCTAGAATATTTCTAAAAAGGGAGAGATTCCCCAGTGTGAGAACCAGATTTTGTGGTACTCTGTTTAAAGATGTATCAAAGTAGAGCAATTTAGTCTTAGCAGCATTAAGCTTTAACTTGTTCATTGACACCCAGTGATGTGTCTTAGAAATGCATTCTGAAAAATCATCTATATCTGTAGTACCATTTAGCAATGGTACCAAAATAAAAATGTCATCTGCATAAGAAGCAGCATAAAATACATAGTAACATACATAGTAGATGACAGCAGAAAAAGACATGTATGGTCCATCCAGTCTGCCCAACAAGATAAACTCATGTGCTACTTTTTGTGTATACCTTACCTTGATTTGTATCTGCCATTGTCAGGGCACAGACTATATAAGTCTGTCCAGCACTAGCCCCGCCTCCCAACCACCAGCCCCCCCCACCGGCTCTGCCTTAATAAGGATATTAAGAAATTACCAACAGAACTCGTAAAAACATTAAATAAAATCAGTGACAAAGGTGAACCTTGAGGGACTCCACAAACTGAGCTCAAAGACTCTGAAAAATTTCTATTTTTTCTGACACTATCTGCCTTATTTTCGAAAGAGAAAGACGCCCATATTTACCCAAATCGGGAGATGGGCGTCTTTCTCCCATGGGCGCCCAAATCGGTATAATCGAAAGCCGATTTTGGGCATCTTCAACTGCAATCTGTCGCGGAAACGGCCAAAGTTGGCTTGGGCGTATCGGAGGCGTGGTGAAGGCGGGACTGGGGCATGTTTATCGGCCGAGGGCGTCCTTGGTGATAATCGAAAAAAGAAAGGCGTTTTTAGCCTCAATTTGGGTCACTTTTTTTGGACCCTTTTTTTTCAAGCAAGTCCCAAAAAAGTGCCCTAAATGACCAGATGACCACCCCTGACTCCCCCAGTGATCACTAATCCCCTCCCACCCAAAAAAACAACTTTAAAAACTTTTTTTCCAGCCTATATGCCAGCCTCAAATGTCATACCCAGCTTCATCACAGCAGTATGCAGGTCCCTGGAGCAGTTGTTAGTGGGTGCAGTGGACTTCAGCCATGTGGACCCAGGCCCATCCCCCCTACCTGTTACACTTGTGGTGGTAAATGGAGCCCTCCAAACCGCCCCCAAAACCCACTGTACCCACATCTAGGTGCCCCCTTCAGCCATAAGTGCTATGGTAATGGTGTAGAGTTGTGGGGAGTGGGTTTTGGGGGGGAATTGGGGGGCTCAGCACCCAAGGGAAGGGTGCTATGGACTTCAGAGGTAGTTAACTTTTTTTTAATTGTTACAAGTGCACCCTAGGGTGCCCGGTTGGTGTCCTGGCATGTGAGGGGGACCAGTGCACTACGAATCCTGGCCCCCCCATGACCCAATGCTTTGGATTTGTTCGTTTTTGAGCTGAGCGCCTTCGGTTTCCATTATCGCTGAAAAACGATACCGCCCAGCTCAAATCCGCACAAATCTGATGCATTTGGCTGGCACAAATCGTATTATTGGAAAAAAGATGGACACCCATTTTTTTAGAAAATACGGTCTGTCCCGCCCCTTCACGTGTACCCGTTCTCTATTACCAAGAAAACTCTTAAACCACTTCAGAACAGTACCATCCAAACCCAATCCATTCAGCCTATTTTGCAATAATATATGATCAACAATATCAAGGGCCCCCGAAACTGAATTGAATTAAAGCAGACAGAATATTTGACTTAATAAGGTCTTAATCTTAGTGACCAGTGTAACCAATAAAGATTCAGTACTGTGCATTGTTCTAAATCAGAATTGGGAGACAGGAGACAATGGTGCCTCAACTGGACCTCAACTGCACTGCAACTATCAATTCAGATAATTTAGCAATCCAAGGAATGGTGGCAACAGGTCGAAAACTAGCCACTTCAGCCAAATCCATTCCTTGTGACTTTGGTATAGGAGTCAAAATAATTTTCCCAAGTTCCTGAGGAAAATTTTCTCTTAATAAAGAAATAACTAATAATGTAATCCAATCAACTAATTGAATTAGGACAGACTTAAGTAAGCAGGAAGGACAATGATCAAGAATGCAAAATGTATTAGCTAACGTTTTTAGTATAGAATGAACCTCTTTAGTAGAAACTGGACTGAATTCAGAACAAACTAGGTTAGCTTTAATACCAATCCATCTTTAAGATAACAGGAACACAATCTGAGCGCAATACTTGATGGATGAAACGCTCCTCCTTGTACTGCGCTTGAGAGTGTACTGGCAACCAGTGCAGTGAGCGAAGGATCGAGGATACATGTTCAAACTGAGACTACCTGCTAATAATCAAGCAAAAGCATTCTGTATTATCTGCAGTGCCGTGGAAAACAAAATAGCAGATCATAATATAAAAAAAAAACTTTATTGAAGATACCGTGTATGAGACAAATGCCTGACACAGGCCGTGTTTTGCCCAACGATAGGGCTCGTCAGGGGCTAGTCTGTATCTTTCTTGAATTAGAGCGGTATCAAATAATCTATCAGGACAAGGATATAAGAAATTTTCTTCATAACAAACCAGCATGAGCAGCTCAAAATAACATATCCTGCGTGATGCCAGATAGTCGATAAATAGTCTGCTGTCAGCCTAATCATTAGCGCGCATGAAAAACGCTAGCGCACCTATGTAAAAGACCCCTAAGCATGCTGTTTATGATAGGGGCATAAGTCTGTTATGTGCGCAACTGCAAATTAATGCCAATTAGTGCTTCTTAGCACAAATTATTGGTATTTATCAATTATTTGCTAATTTAGTGCCAATTAATTGTCACTAGCTTAATACTCTATTCTATGCCTATGTGCCCAGTTTCACGCCTAACTATGTGTGCTATTTATAGAATTTTACGGCAAATGATATTGTCCTTACTTTGCAATGCTTGTGATCTGAGCAAAGCAGTCATGCTTAAGAGTGCCACAATATATATTATATACATTAATTTATGACTGATTTATCTGATGTCATTTCTAATCTGAAAGCTATGACCCATGAAATCACTTGTAATGTATTTCCAAACACGGACATGCCCCAAAGAGGAAATGAAGGAAAAAGGATTTCAGAAAAGACCAGCCCCTTTGACAGGGCTGATTCTTCCAATAGGCATACCAGACAATTGCTTAGTATGTAGACATTTTGGGGGCAGCAAAAGGGACTTCACTTTGCAGAAGCACATATTGCTGTTCACAGATTGGCTGGTGGATTCCCCCCCCTTCAAATCTCAGGCAATAGAGAACAGCCCTCTGCTTCCACCTCTAGCTCCCTACAGGTCACAGGTGGGCCTGGGTGGGGATGCATAGACGACATGTGCCCACCCAGTTTGCCCATTGGCCCACCCAAATGTGAGGTCTCACTATGCCTTTGTTTGCATTTGCTTAACTAGCTTCCAAATTATAACATTGATGCGTTGGTGAGTCTGACACAGAACAAAGCAAGGAAGAACCATTCTGCTCCCTAATCCATTCTGTCCCTTCCTGTTTGCCCCGCTTTCCCACTTAGTTTATATTTAATGATGCTTTTTGTGAGTTTGCTGTGTGTCTGCTAGCATGCAGTTTGTGTAATCCACCTTGTTTTAATTTTTCAATAGCAGGTATAGTGCTAATAATTAATTTGTATTTTAAGCCTACTTTTTCAAATAAGGATCAGGGTGGCTTATAGCATTTGTAGAATTCAAGTACAAGTCCCTTTCACAATGGGTGTTTAAGACAACAGGAGATAAAGTGATTTGCTAAAGGTCAGAAGCATTGTCAGTAGAGAAATTGGCTTTCCTAGTTCAGTCCATTGCTCTTCTCACTAGGCCATGCCTTTTTTCTGCTGGAAAGAAGAGTAAAGCTACTGTAAACTCTTATTTTTTTTTCAGCACTTGATGTACTGCAAGTAATCCCTGAGGTGACTATATTTTACAATTTCCATTACAGGTACTTTGCATAGTCCCTAATGTGCTCACAATCTAAGGGGTCCTTTTAGTAAGCCACGTAAGCGTCTACACGTGCCCAATGCGCGCCCAAAACCCATGCCTACACTACCGCAAGCCATTTTTTAGTGCTCCTTTGTAAAAGGACCCCTAAGTTATATATTGACCCTGCTTCCTCAGGGTCTGAACCCACTGCTGATTATCAGGCTAGTGGAAATCAAAGCCAGTTCCCTAGGTCTGCAACCTGCTGCTTTAACCATTTGGTCACTCCTCCACTGAATTCGCATTACTTTCTTTTCCTAGGTAATGTTGTTGCACTTTGATTTCGTGGGTGTGTGTGTGTGTGGGGGGGGGGGGGGGGGGGGGCAGTGCTGTTTTGGTGGGGCAAGTTTGCTATATAAGTTCTAAGTGATATTTTTGCAAGATTTCATATTGTTTCACAATATACCTGAAAATGGAGGGTATTTGTTTTATATGGTGAGTAAAAAGGGGAAACATGATAGTTCAGCCAATGCATTATGGATTACTATTAGTGCAGAAATGTTATGCTCTTTCCTACATAAGCTAATATAACATTTACCTCCTGTTGGTATGTACTTAACCAAAGACCTCAGTGGTGCCACTTACTTAACTAGATTTTTGGGTCAGTAAGATTTATGCACCCACCTCTTCATCGGTCTAACGCATTCGAGATTTTTCTATGTGATTTTTATACTTTTTTCATACTTTTTTTCTTTTCTTTATACCACACTCATCAGCTTCCCAATTTAAAACTTTGACTCACTGTTCAATAGAATTAATTAGATCATAATACTCATCTCAAGATGAATTCAGGAACAAGGATGTTAGCCAAATCTTTTTTTACACCTCGCTAAGCTAACTGCTTTTACTACATTCTCTGGCAACGAATTTCAGAGTTTAATTACACGTTGAGTAAAGAAATATTTTCTCTAATTTGTTTTAAATTTACTACTTTGTAGATTCATGCATGCCCCTACTCCTATTATTTTTAGAAAGAGTAAACAATCGATTCACGTCTACCCGTTCCATTCCACTCATTATTTTATAGACCTCTATCATATCTCCCCTCAGCCGTCTCTTCTCCAAGCTGAAAAGCCCTAGCCGCTTTAGCCTTTCCTCATAGGTAAGTCGTCCCATCCCCTTTAGCATTTTGTCGCCCTTCTCTGTACCTTCTCTTATTCCACCATATCGTTTTTGAGATGCGGTAACCAGAACTGCACACAATATTCGAGGTGCGGTTGCACCATGGAGCGATAGAAAGGCATTATAATATCCTCATTTTTGGTTTCCATTCCTTTCCTAATAATATCTAACATTTGCTTTCTTAGCCGCCTCCACACCCTGAGCAAAATGTTTCAACATATCATCAACGATGTCACCTAGATCCATTTCCTGGTCAGTGACTCCTAATGTGAAACCTTGCATTACATAACTATAGTTCGGGTTCCTCTTTCCCACATGCATCACTTTGCATTTGCTTACATTAAACATCTGCCATTTGGATTCCCAGTCTCGTAAGGTCCTCTTGTAATTTTCACAATCATTTCGCGATTTAACAACTTTGAATAACTTTGTGTTGTCAACAAATGTAATTACCTCACTAGTTACTCCCATCCTAGATCATTTAAAATATACTGAAAAGCAACAGTCCCAGGTCAGACGCCTGGGAACCCTACTATCTACCCCTGTCCCATTGCGAATACTGACCATTTAAGCCTACTCTCTGTTTTCTATCTTTTAACCAGTTTTTAATCCACAACAGTCAAATGCCTTTTGAAAATCCAGATACATAATATCGACCGACTCACCTTTATCCACATGTTTGTCACCCCTTCAAAGAAATGTAATAGATTGGTGAGGAAAGATTTCCCTTCACTAAATCCATGTTGGCTTTGTCTTATTAATCCATGCTTTTGAACATGCTATGTAATTTTGTTTCTTATATAGTCTCTACCATTTTGCCCAGCACTGACATCAGGCTCACTCACTGGTCTATAATTTCCCAGATCACCTCTGGAACATTTTTTAAAAATCGGCATTACATTGGCCACCCTCCAATCTTCCGTATCCTCTGGCAAAAAATTCCAGAGCTTAACTATTCATTGAGTGAAAATTTTTTTCCTCCTGTTTGTTTTAAAAGTATTTCCATGTAACTTCATTAAGTGCCCACTAGTCTTTGTACTATTTGAAACAGTAAAAATCGATTCACTTTTAAACCGTTCTACACCACTCAGGATTTTGTAGACCTTAATCATATTCCCCCTCAGCCCTCTTTTCCATGCTGAAGAGCCCTAATTTCTTTAGCCTTTCCTCATATGAGAGGATTCCATCCCCTTTATCATTTTGGTTGCTCTTCTTTGAACCTTTTCTAATTCCACTATATCTTTTTTTTGAGATATGGCTACCAGATTTGAACAAAATACTCAGGTGAGATTGCACCATGGAGTGATGATACAGAACATTATAATATTCTTGGTTTTTATTTTGCATCCCTTTCCTAATAATTCCTAGCATCCAGCTTGGTTTTTTTGGCCACTTCTGCACACTAGGCAGAAGATTCCAGTGTATTGTCTACAATGACACCTAGATCTTTTTCTTGAGGTGCACTCCTGAGGTGGACCCTAGCATCAGGCAATTATGATTCAGATTATTCTTCCCAATGTACATCACTGCGCATTTTTCACATTAAATTTCACCTCAAGGAAGTGCCTTGAGGTGAAATTTACCTTTAACCCCTGGCCCTGTCATCAGGCTTAGTGGCACATAGGGGCATTATTGGGGCAGTTCTACAGCTGGGTGCCTCCATTTAGACGCCCCAAGGATGCGCAGTGAGAACCTGTTCCATTAAGGCTAGATTCCATTATGGTACTCATGTAACCTTGTATCAGTGCGCCTTACATTTACACACCCTCAATTACACCGGCTGGCATAACTGCGGCAGCATAAATGAATCCAGGATGCACATAACTGACAGTATCTTGTAATTTATGCGCATAAGGGAAGCTCCGCCCCCCCTGCATTTACATTGTAGAATAACTCTTCTTTCACTTTTGCGGGTAAATGTATAGTTATGCATGCTGTTGCTAGCAGTCTACACATTTACACACACAAAGGTAGTGTAAATACGGTTGCCTAGTTTATAGAATTGCCCTTCAGGTGATTGGTGTGTTGAGGTAGGAGAGAGAGAAAATTTTTGCTAACATTTGGTGGTTTCTGCTAGCCAATAAGTGTTGATGATGGTGAACCTCAGAGGAGATGCCCCTTCCTGCCATCCATCTGGCAATGTCCTCGAGAGCCATCCAGGCATGCAACAGCTGAAAAGTTAAAACTGTAATTAGCACTCTTTGAATTACTGCAGAGTTTTCTTTTAAAGGAAAGTAAATGTTTGATGATAGCAAAAGGTGAATTCCTAGGAGTCAGGCTGATATGTTCTGTGAAGAACTGGAGGGTGTGGAGTAGCAAAAAATGTGGACTTGGGAATTCTACAGCTTATTTCTAGGATAAACAGCATAAAATCTATTTTACTGTTCTGGGATCCTGCCAGTACTTGTGACCTGGATTGGCCACTGTTGGAACAGGATAGTGGGCTTGATGGACCTTCAGTCTGTCTCAACATGCTTGTTATGCTTATGTTATGTGGCTGATCAGGCTTTCACTCTGCCAGACTCAGAAACTTGGCTTGGTCGACATGCTATAGTGCACTAAAGTATGCCCTTATATTTCACAAGGTAAAACTATCTTTCTGGCAACTCTACTTAATGAAAAGTAATTTTCTCTGTAATTCAGGATACAACATGCATAAAGGCATCTATTATCTGTCTGGCAGGACTCCAAGCCACTGCAGAGCCTACCAAGAAACCATATTTTCCCACAAAAGTCTCCATAGACTTCTAAGGGTTACATGGTAACTGGCCTGTGAGCTCTGAATTGTGTGTAAAATAGCTTTTAATTAATTATTTTCTCCTTTATGGGTGACTATTATAGTATAACAAATCCCTTACGGAGCTGACGGACACCCCAGACCACTACCTAACATATATGGTCAAAACCCAATCTATTTCTCCCAACTCCGATGTATGGGCTAGTAAAGGTTCCCCAATAATATGAGCTTAAATGTTAGGTGTGATTACGGACTTGTTCAATATACGGGATTTTTGGCAGACTATTTTTTTCGTTTATTAATACATTGTTTCCTTTGCCGCCGGATTTCACTCCCTCCAGCTTTCTGTTGGGGAATAACACAGTACAGACGCATTTTGTCTCAGTGGAGGAGTGGCCTAGTGATTAGAGCACTGGTCTTGCAATCCAGAGTGGCCAGTTCAAATTCTGCTGCTGCTCCGTGTGATCTTGGGCAAGTCACTTACCCCTCCATTTCCTCAGGTACAAACTTAGATTGTGAGCCCTCCTGGGACAGAGAAATATCCAGAGTACCTGAATGTAACTCACCTTAAGCTACTACTGAAAAAGGTGTGAGCAAAATCTGAATTAATATAATCAGGCACAGCATTTCAACAGCAAAACTAAGGGCCATGTGTGCTGTAGGCATGCACACTTTTTAGCACGTGCTATAAATTAGCATGCGCTAACAGTAGAGACACCCATTATATTCCTATGGTGTCTCTAGCATTAGCTCATGCTAAAAAGTGTACACGCCTACAGTGCAGCTTAGTAAAGGGCCCTTAGGTAACTGGACTGTTTCAATGTTATAATAAAATTCCCCCCCTTTTTTTAGTTCATGAATCTTTTATTAAAGAAAGAGCAGAACATTAGAGTAACAAGCATTAAGACAGCCACAAAAAGCTGCTCTTCAGCATTCAAACTATACAAATGCCCAAACAGCTGAATAACCAAAGCATTGTACACAACACCGCAAGCATAAGCCGAATAACCACAAAAACACCAACCTCACTTTTTCAATTACTTTATAGAAAAGACAAACCCCCCTCCCCCCAGTCATAGCCAAGAATCCTCCCTCTCCCCCATACCAGTATGAATTGTATGGGCTTCGTTGCATTTGCTGCACCGGGAATCACTACCATGAGTTTGTAAAAGAGCCCTTGGTTTCATCCGAACAGCACTCTCCCAGCTTCAGCGTCTTCCAGCTTGTTCACAGGCTGAATAGTTGTAACAACTCCGTTTGGATCAACAGGTCCACAGTTTAGGGGATTTTAGAGGTTTATTTGAATTTTAAACCACATGTAAGGAAAGTAGTTCAGAGTTTATTTTTCAAATTAAGAATAAGTACATATAAGTACATAAGTAATGCCACACTGGGACAAGACCAAGGGTCCATCGAGCCCAGCATCCTGTCTACGACAGCGGTCAATCCAGGCCAAGGGCACCTGGCAAGCTTCCCAAACGTACAAACATTCTATACATGTTATTCCTGGAATTGTGGATTTTTCCCAAGTCCATTTAGTAGTGGTTTGCTGAGCAGATTGAAGAGTTGTATTCCTGTTGAAGATTTTAATCTGACAGTGCAAAGTTTGGTTATAAGTGGTTTAGATTGGTGCAATTTTCTGTATGTGGGCCTTTCAAAATCCGCCATTAAGACACTGCAGATTGTCCAAAGTACAGTGGCACGACTCATATCTTTTAAAAATGTATCAGCCTAACAGAGATTTGCGGTCAGTAGGCACATGCTGCTTATTTATTCTAGCTTTAAGAAAAATTCATTTTGAAGAGACTAGGCAAAAACATTTTCAATGGCAGGCCCAATATTGTGGAATAACCCCCCTTTACAAATTAGGGCAATAAATGATACCAGTCAATTTTAAAAATTGCTACAAATTCATGTAGTTTGTGAATCATTTTACAGACAAGGCTTTGGCCTATGAAGACTTTTTTCAGTTTATAGAAAGAGCTAAGGCAGTGCAAGCTGATTTTTAAGTAATGGGCTTTATTTGTTACGTCTGTTTGGGCTGTTTATTGTTTTAGTCTTATCAATAGAAATCAAACAGGTTATCTATTGATAACCTTTAGAGTGGACTAACATGGCTACCACACCTCTCTACTTGTTTTAGTCTTGTAATTCTGGATGGGATTTATGATTATATGTGATCTACTGTTATCCCATAGATAATTATGAGGAATATAAATTAATAAACTAAACTAAGGTACTTCTTAAGGTATCTTTATTCCTCTTGGTTGGTCAAAAGATTCTATTTCCCTTTTATCAGGACCGCTGAGGGGAGCGGGGAAGATTCCCTGGGCCCAGCCTCCAGTGGGGGCCCAGCGCCGGCAAGGCTTCCAGAGGCAGACAGAAGGTTCTGCTCCTTCAGTCTGTTTCTCTCCTGCTCCTGTGTGTCTGGACCGAGGTGATTGCGTTAATGTAATAACCCAGATCCCGACACACAGGAGCAGGAGAGTGACAGACCAAGGGAGGAGGAGCAGGCGCAGGAAGTAAGGGGGCAGTGGCTGCCCGAGTGGGGGGGGGGGGGGGAGGCTGCGGCGGCGGCCCAAGTGGGGGACGGATCCGATTCTGTCTCTCAGCGGCCCTGCCTCTTATCAGTTGGTGTTACCCTTGTTGGCTTGGATTACGTCTAGTATTTCTCCTCTCTCTCACTCATAAATAGATGATCAGTAGCTCCTCTATGATCAATCTATCACCCTGTGATGTCTCTTATGATTTCTGAGTGCTGGTATTTCCTTTATTGAATGGATCAATGAACAAGACCTTGGATGGGTTTTTACCCTTGGTTAGTTATGGTGTTAGAACTCACCAGCTTCATTGCTCCCAGCTTTTAGGTCCTTTTCCTGATGAGGACCATCTTGTGGTAATGGCTTCACTCTTTGGCTCTCTCTGACAGAGGATCAGGTTCAAGCCTCCGTGATGACTAGACCCTGATTCCTTCAGGGCACTCTATGCCTCAGTGCAGTGGCATAGCCATGAGGGACCTTGGGGACCTGGACCCCCATACTTTGGGCTCGGGTCCACTCCAAAACTGCAGCACCCCTTTATCTTTGTGGCGGGGATGCCGAGGTCCTGCCAGTCAAATAAATACAGAATCCCCTCCTCCTTGCACTGCTTCCTTCCTGTGGAAGTCAGCACCTAGTGTTGGTGGCAGAAGGCCCCCAACTGAATTCTGCAGGAAGAAAGCAGCACGAGGAGGGGAATGGTGGCATTGTATTTATTTGTCTGGCAGGGCCTCGCCATCCCTGCCAACAAAGGTATGCTTAGTGCATGGGGGGGGGGGGGGTGGAGAGAGAGGAAGGAATGCGTTGCCTCCCCCCCCCAGTCCACCCCAGGATGTCCCGAAATTTGGAGAGCTGGCTATACCCCTACCTCAGAGGGCAGCTGTGGATCAAAACTGGCAGCCCGTATACTTTTATCTCATTCTCCTTTAGCCCCTTAAGCAAGGAGCAAATGGGCTTTTTACAACCGTAAAATCCGCCCCTTTCTTTCCGAGCACTCTACCAAAACCCTCATCCACACCCTCGTCACTCCGTTTAGACTACTGCAATCTGCTTCTTGCTGGCCTCCCACTTAGTCACCTCTCCCCCTCCAGTCGGTTCAAACTCTGCTGCCTGTCTCGTCTTCCGCCAGGGTCACTTTACTCATACTACCCCTCCTCAAGACCCTTCACTGGCTCCCTATCCGTTTTCGCATCCTGTTCAAACTTCTTTTACTAACCTATAAATGTACTCACTCTGCTGCTCCCCAGTATCTCCCCACACTCGTCCTTCCCTACACCCCTTCCCGTGCACTCCGCTCCATGGATAAAACCTTCTTATCTGTTCCCTTCTCCACTACTGCCAATTCCAGACTTCGCACCTTCTTTCTCGCTGCACCCTATGCCTGGAATAAACTTCCTGAGCCCCTATGTCTTGCCCCATCCTTGGCCACCTTTAAATCTAGACTGAAAGCCCACCTCTTTAACATTGCTTTTGACTCGTAACCACTTGTAACCACTCGCCTCCACCTACCCTCCTCTCTTCCTTCCCGTTCACATTAATTGATTTGATTTGCTTACTTTATTATTTTTTTCTATTAGATTGTAAGCTCTTTGAGCAGGGACTGTCTTTCTTCTATGTTTTGCAGCGCTGCGTATGCCTTGTAGCGCTATAGAAATGCTAAATAGTAGTAGTAGTAGTAGTAGTGAAACAGGCTATAGCAAGTTTTTCCTCGGAGTGTGTATGTTTGAGAGAGAGAGAGAGTGTGAGAGAGAAAGTGTGTGTGAGAGATGGAGTGGTGTGTGTGAGTGAGAGAGAGAATGAGTGAGAGACAGACAGACAGAGTGTGTGTGTGTTTGTGTCAGAGAGAGAGAGAGAGAGGAGAGAGAGAGTGTGAGAGAGAGTGTATGTGGTGTGAGAGTGTGAGTGTGAGAGAGAGAGATAGAGTGTGTGTGAGAGAGAGAGTGTATGTGAGAGACAGAGTGAGTGTGTGTGTGGGGCTCCGAGTTCCATGACCCCCCCTTCCCTCCCTCCTCCCCTCCGAGTTCCAGGCCCCCCTTCTGTCCCAGGTGCAGGCCCCCCTCCCTCCCTCCCTCTCCTCTCCCTCCTCCCCTCCGAGTTCTTGGCCCCCCCCTTCCCTCCTAGTTCCATGTCTTCCTCCCTCTCCTCCCCAGCGTGTTCCTTGCCCCCCTTTCCTCGAGTGTGTATGTTTGAGAGAGAGATGTGTGGGTGAGAGATGGAGTATGTGAGAAAGAATGAGAGAGAGAGAGAGACAGACAGACAGTGTGTGTTTTGTCAGAGAGAGAGAGAGTGTGAGAGACTGTGTGTGTGAGTCTGTGTGTGAGAGAGAGAGTGTGTGTGAGAGACAGAGAGTGAGTGTGTGAGTGTGTGTGAGAAAGTGAAGCCTTCAAGCCTTGAAACATTCGTGCGCTCTGTAAGGCTCCATCTCCTCAATTGATGACACGTAGTTCCAGACATTGCAGGAATGCTTCAAGGCTTGAAGGCTTCACTTTCTCGGCTTCAGAACGTTGGAGGTATGTTTTATTATATAGGATTTCAGAACATTTATAACCTGCAAATCCAAAACATATTTGTTCAAAGTGCATGAAGCACATGCATAAAAATTCAGACTAGACACAGAATATAAGACTAAAGCAGACTGCATCAGCCTACAGACCTCAAAAGATAAGGGCTGATGATAGTAGACTAGTGGAAACAAGTAAGTTTTGACTTTCTACTGCAATACTGAATAGTAACCTTCAAGGTGAATCTCTGAGGGCAAATAACGAGAGGATTTTGGTGTCCAGTCTTTTAACTCTAGCACCTTTCACGAGCTATGAGCTCACTAGAAAAAAGAAGAAAATATGGTGAAAACAACGCTGGATAAAAATAATTAAGACTAGATTATATGAGGGAGAACAGCTCTCCATAACTACCATGTCTCCTTGAAGGAGCCAGCAACAGCTGCCACATCAAGATAAAAATGTCTAAAGGAACTGTTTGTCATTTGCAGTCTTCAAAGGGCTGTACTCCTTCACTGTGTCGCTTTTATCTGCTCATTACTTCCTGAGCAAAACCTGTCGGAATCAGCACCAGCTCTGATTGGTTCTGAATTAATTGGAACTCTGGGAATGGTGTTCCATTTCTTTCAATTAATTGAAACTATTTTTTCTATTCTTTTTTTTCTGTTCCTAGTTCTTTCGTCTGTGCTTTCAATTTTATTTTATCGCATGCTACAGTCATCTGAGGATTTAGCCTGATTTATAAATATGGAAATAGTATTTCTTTGCCTTCTGAGTTTTTATTAATGTGCCAAAATCTTTAATCTGTGACTAGCCTCATTATGAAGCACAAGTTTTAAGCATGAAAGTGAAGCACGAATCAACAATGAAGGGTAAGGGAGTAAAGTCTGAGAACTCAGGTTGCGCAGCATGATGGGTTGAAGATGTTGTTGAAGGTGTTCTTCAGTGATGAGCTATTCCCAGAGATTGTTCTTTATGGGGCAGAAGATTGTTCTTCCTGCAATAGAATCCATTGTAGAATCCTGTAAGGAAGTGCCTAAGTAATTTCTAGTTCTCCTTAAGGAACATCCTTCCCAGGCCACTTTAACAGACCCAAACTTTGGAAGCCTAGGCAGGAGGATGTGGCCTAGATCTGAGGGAATAAACCTTTTGAGCATGGAAGAGTCAGAGAGGCCCTGGGGGGAGTTGAGGGAAGACTCCCCTGCCAATGGTGACTGAAAGAAGCCTCCATTCTCTGCCAGCCACAGCTAGGGGATTCCTGAGAAAGAGTGTGAATACTACAGCCTTCAAGGTAGGGGCAGGCCTTTATATACAATGGGCAGAGACTGCTAGAACCCATTTTTGTGTTGACTGTTTCTTGTTAGAGACCAGGCCTTTATAGTGGTTACATGGAAGGATTACTTATGCTGAATTGATTAAAAGGCTTGCTGACCAGCTAGTTGATTAATAACTAAGATTATGGTTTCATGCACTGAAATTAGGTACAATATCTATATCTTTTTATATGTGTATTCTATCTAAGGCTGTTTTTATTTCTTTTTTTTTTAAGTTTGTTTCTACATGTTTTTTTATGCTTGTTATTGTTAACACACAGTTTTTATATGGTATTTATGTTTTTACAGACTTTTGATACAGGCTTGTTGGCTGAAACACAGGCCCATGTCGAGCCGTTCTTTGTTTTGAGTAAAAGTGTGACAGCCCCATTACTGACTTTGTGTGATTTCATTGTCATCTTCACTGTGTTTGGGCCTGTGCCTGCTGCCATACCAATGCTACCATAAATCTCATGATGTGAAGTACAGTGCTAGTCTCTGAAGTTCAGGAAACTATGAACAGAAAGGCAACAGAATTCATTAAAGGAGATGAAAATATTGCCTTGGGGGGCATTTTTATGAGATTAGAGTGGTGTATCAACATTTTGCTTTAGTGTTAAAATTATTCAGTTGTACCCAACATTTTCCACCTTGAAAAGTAGAATTTTTTCGGTTAAATTCTTCTCATTTGGTAATGGTTGTTACGCCATCATGTCCTCAGTTTGGGTCATGTCACAGAGGTTCGTAGTCTTAAACAGGTCAACAAGGAACTGTTCTCAGCTCATAGCCCAGACACCGTACTTACATCTTAGCTAAAACAGAAGCAACAAACTAACCCAAACTGTAGTACTGGGAAAAGCAAATGCAAACAAAACATTTTATGCATCTATTTCTTGCTTTATTTTCCTCAGAGAAAGGAAGGTTCAGAGGAGGCATGATTATATTACAATCATTACAGAGTTTTGTGAAGATCAGATAATGGAACTCTACCACTCAGCCATAAGCAGAACAAAAAAACATTACTCAAAACAAGAGAAATAATAGATTTCATCACCTCCAGGTGATGGGTTTTTTTTTTTACACTGAACTGTAAAATTATAGATTGTTTCCAGTAGAAGATGTCTTGGCTGCCTTGTGACCTTGGTAAGTCACTCCACTGTCCACTGCCTCGGGTACAAATTTATGAGCTCTCTTGCGTCAGGGAAATACTTAGTGTACCTGAATGTAACTCACCTTGAGCTACAACTGAAAAATCCTAATAAGTAAATAAATATGTCTATTGTTATGTATACAAGATGTCAGATGAGTTCCTAATGGAGAAAAAGATTCAAAGTTTAGATTATATGTTCTAGGCATTGCAGATGATGTGCTTGGTGTCATGGAAGCAATGTCTCTACTGGAAGCCAAACTTGAATATGACAAATGATGTTATTTCCACTGTCACCCCAGGCTACTTATAGAAAGCTGCAAGAATGGCAGCTGAATAAGGTTAAACATGATGAACTTTTGGTTTCCTTTCATCCTAATGTTGTTATGTAACTACAGATTTAACAATTCCAGCCTATTTGTATTTTTAAAGATTTACTTGCCTAAGGTACTAGTGCTATTATGCAAGTATCTCCCCCACCTCAAAATGGACCTCTACTCTCTATAAACTCAGCAGCACACACTTTGCTATCTTTAGCAACTTTCTCTCTCTCTCTCTCTCTTCTGCCATTGCCCTATAAATCCTTTAAACATCATAGTTTTCCTCCCAAGCTTCCTTCTATATCTCTTTCTTTACTTAAATAAGGTTGGACCTAGTCCTGGGACCCGGGATTGGCATAGGCCCATGGACCCTGTGCAGTAGTTGTGAGGGAAAGGGGTTGCACAGGGAGCATGAAGGAGGGGAACAGACGTCTGGGTGATAATATGTTCGTGGTGATTGAGTTACGATTGGCCCTTTTGGGGTATTTGGTTTTATATAGGCAGGCATGGGAGATTTGCAGCTGTTGATTGGCTGCTGACAGCAATTGGCCATAGGGTGCAGAGGATTAGAGGCAAGGGGCAAAGAACCTCATACCTGGCAGTAGAATACACCCATCCTCCCACCTATTGCTCAAGTTCGTTCATGTTTTCGGTGTGGTGTTCCTGTTGGATTGTTACTTACTCTTACAAATTGTCGCAGTGGGCTACCCAAGCAACCTGCTGGTTATAGAAGGCAATGCGGGGAACAATGTGTGGTCTGTATGAGTTTAGTCTAGGCCATGGAATGTTAGGCAGCTTGGGTCAGCCTAGATGGTATCCTAGCTAGTCATATGGCAGGGAACTGGAAAAAATGAGCCCTCAGCTAGTAATATGGTGACTGGCACATTTGGATTTATATTTTGCTAATGTAAGCCTATGGTGAATGGTTGTGGGCGCAGTTGGTTCATATACATGGTAATGTTGACATTGGGAGATATAGTACAGTTGTTTTCAACCCAGTCATCAGGGACCATCTGGCCAGTCAGGTTTTCAGGATATTTACAATTAATAGACACAAGATGTATTAGCATGCACTTCCTCCAATGCATACCAATATCTTTCATGCATATTCATTGCGGGTATTTTGAAACTTGAGTGGTCAGGTGGACCCTGAGGACCAAGTTGAAAAACAGGTATAGTGGATGGGGAAGCACTCTGGAAGGAATTCAGTAAATGGTGCTCAAAATTCCACACCCCCAAAAATTGGTACTAAGCATGGTTCTATAAAGGATGCGTGTGCTTTTCAGAATTGCACTTAGGCATGGATATTCGCCCAACTGTTGGGTGCGGGACGTACATCTGGTAACATTAGGTATAAATGCTGGTGCCCAACTCAGGCGTGGATCGACCTAATTCTATAATTCCATGTGACAACGTTTGCAAACACCATCAACACACCCCTGGCCATGCCCCCTTTTCAGATATGTGCTATAAAAGTTGCTATGTGCGCACCTGCCAATCAAAGCCAATTAACTGCAATAATTGGTTGTTAGTGCCCAATTATTGTTAGTTAGGGCTCATCAATCAATTCAGGTGCATGCGCATCTTGAGCGTGCTTAAAATTCAGTGCGCAACTTTCAGCACATTATATAGAATTAGGGGTCTGTCCAAAAGCATTAAATAAAACTGCAGCGTACTTGAAACCCCACCAAATACATATGACTGTTCATCTGGATTTGATGCAAGGAGGTTATGGGGCATATAGCATCATTTGGACATTTTTCTCACAAAAATTTCCAAATCAGTATTTTTGAAACCTTTTTTTGGATGTTTTTCTATGCAGTTGGACTGCAGTAAGTCCAAATCTCAATGGGGCATGTTGGGGGTGTGTTAAGGGTGGGATTTGGGCGTTCCTAAGACTTGGATGTTTTGCAGCCATCATGGAACAAAACAAAAATGTCCAGGACTAAAACTAAGACGTTTTGAGCTAGACCTGTTTTTAGAACAACCACAAAAATGTGCCTTAAATGACCAGAAGACCACTGGAGAAATGGAATTATCCCCCCCTTACTCCCATAGTCATCATTGATCCCCCTCCTACCCCTCAATAATGTAAAAGAAACAATACATACCAGCCTCTATGACAGCCTCAGATGTTACAGCCAGTCGTATTAGAGCAGCAAGCAGGTTCCTGGCGTAGCCTGGTGGTAGTGGAGGGCACTGTTACACTTGTGGTGGAAAGTGTGAGCCTTCCAAAACCCACCAAAACCTACTGTATCCACATATAGGTGACACCTGCAGCTATAATGGCTATTGTAGTGGTGTACAGTTGGTGACAATAGGTTTTTGGTGAGTTTTAGAGGGCTCACTTTACAATATAAAGGAGTAACAGTGAGCTGTGCTTTTATGTGAAATCCACTAGGGTGCCCCACTGCTCTCCTGGGATGTTTGTGTGCCCAGTCTACTAAGAATGCTGGCTCTTCCTACAAACCAATGACTTGATTTTGTGTGTTTTTCATTTGGACTTTTTTTTTCTTAATGTACCAAAAAGATAAACGCACAGAGCGCAAAGACATCTAGCAAATAACCATAAAAAAAAAAGATGTTTTCTGGTTTGAAAATGGTCATTTTTACTACTCGATTTTTGGACGTTTTCAGCAAATTGTCCAAAGTCAGACTTAGATATCATATCGAAAAGGCCCCTCCACATCTAGTTCTGGGTATGCGGAGGGAGTCTTCTTTCTACTACTTTTCCTGTTACTGAATCCACAGCTTTTCCATCTACCTCACCTTGCTCTTCCCTCAAGCTTCTCCTCCACCTCCATCAGTTTCTTCTCTGCATTTTTTCTCCTTCATTTGTATCTTGTGTCTGTTTGCTCCAGGTATCGACCTCTGTGTGTTTGTATTTTCTAGTTCCCATTTTGTTCCAGTTGACTGTGTGTGAGTGTGTCTGTGCAGGACTCGTATTTATCACATATGTGGTTTTCACTGGGGATTGTTTGAAAAAACTTGCTTGTTATCTTGAGGTCAAACCAGAAAAAGACAACAGTAGAGCTCCAGTAAATTGAATTTCAAGGAATGGTGAACATTTCTTAAGTCCTGTATCCTTCCGATGTACTTCAGTAAAGAAAATGCCAGCTCATAGTGGGGATGACTAGTATAATAAATGATTACTAGGCAAAATAGGGTTTTGTGATGCAAACACATTTTGATTGAGCAATTTCAATTATAATGATTACTGTTATAATTACCATATAAATCTATAATACAATATATAATTTGAAATCATGAATGCAAGATTAAAATACATCTTAATACACTGTAGCAAAGCAAATTTGAACATTTGATAGGGTGAAGTAACATCATGATGAAAATGTATAAACAACTGATGTAAAGTAATCTGGACCCCCAGCTAGCTCTGCAAGAAGGAGCAACTCCTAGTGATCTAATTCTCCATTTAGCTTTGCAGGAGAATATGCAACTGTTGGGTCAAGGATACAATTCCTGCCTGGGGTAAGCAAGAGCAGTTACTTCTTTGGGACCGGGATAAAGTTTTGGCTTAACTCAGCAAGGGGAGCTGTTCTTTCAGCTAAGTGAAAGCTCCAGGTTTAGCTCAGAGGCAGAGATAGCTGTTCCTTTAGGTCAGCAAGACCTCCTGGTTTAGCTCAGGCCTGGGTTTAGGCATAGACAACATAGACAAATCCCTAGGGTGCCGAATATCCAGGTCAGATAGAAACAGTGTTAAAGTTTCTGTAATTTTCATTGCAGATTACTTGCGTTATAACACTTGTTATATCAAGTCTTGAAAATAAATAAATTTTAAATGGTTCATTTTTATGTTAAGTACTGATTTTACTGTTTACAAACTGGCTTGGTCATTGTAAGATGAGAAAGCTGTACAGAAACAAGTTAAAATAAATAAACTTTAAACAATATGCATGGCCTGCTTCAAATGCATGTAGATATGGCACTATGGCCACCTTCTGCTCTTTTCCAGGCTCTCCAATCTTTGGGATCACCAACATCTCTTCCACCCTTCCCTGAAGATCTGCTGTTTGGTCTTGCAGATGGGCATCAAAGTTTCAAATCTATCCTGTTGGAGAAGGAATGAAGTAAGCATGACCATGTCATCAAAGAGGGACCACCCAACTGCCAAGTGTTTAACCTTGCTAACACACTTGCTGAGCTAAACAAAAAAATCTGTCACAAGCATGCGCATGGGGGTTGTCAGTGTCGGTGGCTGGAAGTGTGCCACCGACTGCCCCAGGGTTTGAGACAGTTCAGGGGAAGCTCCAGAAAGGACTTCAGCTGTAGAGGTTTCAGTATCCTTTCCACCTACACACTGACCATATACATTGATGCTGAGTGGGCCTCAACCAAAATTGGGTAGGCCCCTGCAAACCCAGGCCCATCTGTGGTCATGTCACTGGTTCTATGATAGATTCCTTTGTTTAGCTCAGCAGGAGTATTGCAAGGCTAAATGGTTGGCAGTTGGATGGTCCCTCTTTGATAACATGGCCGTGCTGGGGCTTACTTCATCCACTCTCCTGACAGTCATGGAATTGGTGCTAGGCAAGGCAGGCTTAGCCTGTCACTCTGGGTGAATGCCTATCTAATATGATCTATCAGATGAGCCTGGCTTTGCCTTTGAGATGGTGATAGAGTACTTGGCTAAGCTCAGCACCTTTGAAGCATGATGGGAGCTCTTAGTTTGTCTCAGCTCCTTTAGGTCAGTGGTAGGTGTTTTGGTTTATCTCAGCAAGATAAACGTCTTTAAACAAACAAACAATCAAAAAAAACCCCAGTGATAGATGTAATTAATTGTTTCCTTTAAGATGGTGATAGAGGTCTTGGCTTAGCCCAGCAAGACTAGTTGCTCCTTTGAGACAAAGTAGTGTGGTTCCCATGTTAGACCACTTTAAATGTAATAAATAGAAATAAAACAAAACAAAAAAAAAGGAAAATAAGAAGAAGCCTTTTATTGTACTATCTTAATACATAATTTTTTAATGCATCCCGTCCTGCAATCAGATTCAAAATTAAGTATTCCACATAAAAAGTTAACTTTCTAGACATCACAGTTTCTATCAACAATAGCTATACACAAACATTTATATATAGTAAACCAAATAGCAGATGCAGCTACCTCCACAGTTCAAACTTCTACCCTTAACATACAAAAAAGTCCATTATACAGCGAAGCCACACAATACCATTGTATAAGTTCAGACCCAAGGGACAGAGAGAAACACCTCAAAATCCTGACTGAATCCTTCAGACAGAAAGGCTGCAACCCCAGAATGATCTCCAGGAAGATTGTATCTTCACTTAAAATAGCCATGGAAAACTACTGCAGTAGAAAGAAAAGAAAACGTCAGAGGGCATCTTTTGTAGTGACAAAAAAATGAGAAAAATCATGAAAAACCTATAGCCGCTATTCCAAGAAAATGAATTCATGAAAAATATATTCCCAGCTCCACCAGTGCTGGTCTTCTGACAACCACCAAATCCGAAAAAGAATTAGTGAAAAGCAAGCTCCCAACAGAAGCTCAAAAAGAGAATTGGACAAGTTTATTTTAATTAATAAACTGCAAATTGTGCCAGCACATACTGTATCACAGCAGCCCTGTCACAGACTCAGGAGAAGACAAGACAGGCAAGGGTTGGCTGAAGAAGGCAGGAATGTGCAGATAGATGAGGCAAGGCTGGATCAAGGCAGGCAGGGCTTGACTGAAGACAAGCAGGCAAGTTTTGGCTGGAGACAAGGTGGGAACTGGAGACAGATGAGGAAAGGCTGGACAAGGCATGCAGGGCTTGACTATAGACAAGGCGGGCTAATCTTGGCTGAAGACAAGGCAGGCAAAGCTAGAGCTAGATCTAGAGTCAAGGTAGACAAGGCAAGAACAGGAGACACACAAGGCAAGGCTAGAACTGGAGACAATGCACAGCTTCTGGCGACCTATTGCAAAGGCCAGAACACCCCCTCAAATAGTCCCAAGGCTGGAAATGGAGCTTCTCTGGCATTCCAGAACTTCTGCCCCAATAAGGGCAGGTTTTTGGTGCATGCGAGGAATCTGTCACCCAGAAGCACCATGAGGCCTTATGACCTTCCCAAGACGCTGGAGGCAGCCAGGCCAGTGGTTTGCCAGACCCAACCACCTGCCATGGGGAGCGCCGCAGGACCCACCAGAAAAAAAAGTGTGTCGGGGCGGGAGGCATGGCGGAGCTGTGACAGCCCCTTCTCAAAGGGCCTTCTCTCAGTTCAGGGTTGAGTGTCTTGGGAGACTGAAGATAGAACCTTCTCAGGAGTTCAGAAACAAGACTAACAGACTTCCATGAGTTGTCCTTGAAACCGTGTGCCCTTCTGGAATCATGGTCCAGTTCTTTAGGCACTGTACATGACATCAGAACTGGAGGAAGTTCCTAAGGCAGATTCCTGGCCAATGCTTGAATCTTGGATGCAGAAAGCAAACAAGTCTTAGTCTGGGGAAGCCTCCCTCCAGTAGGAGATCAAGGGCAACCTTGCTGTCCCAACACAGAGGACTCATTGGGGCGCATGGCCTTCACAATCTGTCACGGACTCAGGGGAGATGAGACTTTGGGCCATAGCCACGGACCGGCTACCGACAGGCAAGTCACTCGGGGTAGGCACAGCTCTAGGCAGGTAGGCTCGGCCTGGAGATAGGCAGAGCAGGCAAAGCTTGGCTGAGGCAAGGCAGGCAAGGCTTGGCTGAAGACAAGGTGTGTAGGAGTGGTCTAATGGTCAGTGTAGCGGGTTGCAGGCCTGGGGAACTGGGTTTGATTTCCGCTGCTGCCTGATGCTTGGCAGTGGATTGAGATTCTGGGGAACAAGGTTCAATTCCCTCTACAGCTCTGTGTGACCCTGGGCAAGTCCCTCAACCCTCTGTTGCCCCAGGTGAAACAGTAGTACAATGTACCTAGACTGTGAGCCCAATAGGGACAGACCCAGTACTTTAAAGTGATGTCCATAAACCACTTAAGTCTAAGTGGTATATAAATACTCAAATGAATAAAGGTAGACAGGCTTGACTGAAGACAAGGCAGGCAAGACTTGGCTGGAGACAGGTAGGGAAGGCAAGAACTGGATCCAGACATGACAAGGTAGGGCTGACCAGGAGATACATAAGGCAAGGCTTGAACTGGAGACAAGGTACAGAAGGCAAGCACAGGAGGCAAGGCTAGAACTGGAGATAAGGCACAGCTTCTGGAAAGCTGTTGTGAAGGCACTGAGGGGAGGCAAGAACCCCTCTCAAATAGTCCCAAGACTGGATTTCCCTGGCATTCTGGAAAACTTCTTTAGAAAACAGTCCTTTCCTCCCCGCTATGTGAAAAAGGTATGCTATCCACTATATGCAAATTCATGCTACTGAAAAAAGGAGGGATGTTGTGGGGTGGGACTCCTAGTGTACATGTTTGGTGTAGGTATGGTGGTTCCCCCTATACACAAACACCAAGCTGTGAATGACTTCCAAGTGTGACAGATTCCATGGCAGGCCCTGCTGACCTAAATCAAAAGCTCTATTTCTCACCTAAAGCAGCAACTACTCCTGTTGAGCTAAACCAAAACTATGACTGGTCTAAAGAACCATTTCCTGGCTGAGCTAAAGCAGTATCATAGACCTAAAGCCCTGTTCAGCTAACCTAAGCATTATATCACTAACCAAAGAAGCAGCTCTTCTTATTCTACTAAACCAAGAATTCTATTACCATCCTAAAGGACCAAAAAATGTATAATCATTGTAAAGGAGAGGTTTTTAAACAAAAACCTAAGGGAGCAGTTTCCTCTCTTGACATACCAGACATACTATCCTGCTTATAATCGAAAGAGAAAAACGCCTATATTGTGACCCAAATCGGGAGATAGACGTTTATCTCCCAAAAACGAATAAAGCGGTATAATCAAAAGCCGAATTTGGACGTTTTCAACTGCACTCCGTCGCGGATGCGGATGCGGACAACGTTGATGGGGGCGTGTCGAAGGGTGGTGATGGCGGAACTGGGGCGTGGTTATCTGCCGATCAGAGATGGGCGCCTTTCGCCGATAATGGAAAAAAAATATGCGTTTTAGCGAGAATTTAGGGCACTTTTCCTGGACCCTGTTTTTCCACGAATAAGGCCCCAAAAAGTGCCCTAAATGACCAGATGACCACTGGAGGGAATCGGGGATGACCTCCCCTGACTCCCCCAGTGGTCACGAACCCCCTCCCACCACAAATATGCCGTTTCACAACTTTTTATTTTCACCCTCAAATGTCATACCCACCTCCCTGGCAGCAGTATGCAGGTCACTGGAGCAGTGGACTTCAGGCAGGTGGACCCAGGCTCATCCCCCCCCCCCCCACCTGTTACACTTGTGCTGGTAAATGGGAGCCCTCCAAACCGCCCCCCAAACCCACTGTACCCACGTGTAGGTGCCCCCCTTCACCCCTTAGGGCTATAGTAATGGTGTAGACTTGGGGCAGTGGTTTTGAGGGGGATTTTGGGGGCTCAACACCCAAGGGAAGGGTGCTATGCACCTGGGAGCTGTTTTACCTTTTTTTTTTTTTTGTAAAAGTGCCCCCTAGGGTGCCCGGTTGGTGTCCTGGCATGTTAGGTGGACCGGTGCAGTACGAATCCTGGCCCCTCCCACGAATAAATGTCTTGGAGTTATTCGTTTTTGAGCTGGGCGTTTTCGGTTTCCATTATCGCTGAAAAACAAAAACGCCCAGCTCAAAAAAAGATAAACGTCCATGTTTTTTCGAAAATACGTTCGGTCCGCCCCTTCACGGACCCGTTCTCGGAGATAAACGCCCATGGAGTTAGGCGTTTCTGTTCGATTATGCCCCTCTATGCCAGACATACCAATATCATCAGTTTAAAAAGCAAATGCCACTGCTCAGCATAACCACAAACTTCATTATTATCTCAAAGGTAATAAATAGAAATAAAACAAAATAAAATAAAATAAATTGATACCATTTTTATTGTATTAACAATGCATCTTTCAATTAGGCCAGAACTTCCTTCCTCAGATCAGGACAATATGAGCCAAATATGATACTATTAAAATATATAAATAAAACATAAAAGCCTTCCAATGACACAGTCTCGAGAGAAAGGTGGGGGTAGAGGATAGGGAGGAGTGAGAAAGAGGAAGAGATGGCTGAGTGGTGAGAAATCAGTATACTTTTATGGTTTATAATGTGATAGGAAACCCAGATCTTTGTTATATCCTCTCAAATGGGTGTCAAAATATTTCATCTTAACATCAAAGGCCTTGTTTCTGGATAGTTTTAAATTTTTTCTCTTAGTATTCTAACCACAAGATCATTGATGCAGTATACAGGTCCTGAAAAATGCTCACTCACAGAGCTGTCAATTTGGCTTGCTTTGTGGTATCTGATGTGCTGCTTGTGTGAGGTGATTCTCTCCCCTTCTTCATATTTTCTGCATTGAATAATATACATTTGAGGAAAACAGTAGGATCCCTTTATGTTTAACATTTTCCAATGCGGATAACTGTGGGGTAGTAACTGCTCCGCAATGCCTCCCGCCCTGCACATCTTTGTTCCTGGTAAGTTCCGTGGCACTCTCCCTGGCAGGCCTGTGCACTAGAGCTGCAGTAGCTGCATGCCACACCACTATAAGAACATAAGAATAGCTATACTGGGTCAGACCAATGGTCCAAATAGCCTAGTATCCTGCTTCCAACAGTGGGCAAACCAGGACACAAGTACCTGGCAGAACTGTTCACCACTACACTGCCACATACAACCGAGGCAGCTGCCTCAGTAGTAAAATAGAGGCAGCAGAGCCTGCTGGTAGAAAACTGGTATGGGAGCAGGACACCATCAATCATGTGATGCAAAAGACTAGAAAATCCTCAGTCACAAATTAATTTTCTGACCTGTGGGAAGATCTGAAAGTTGCACAAAGTCCTTAAGAGGTGGCAGAACTATTCACATGTAAGACTGGTAGTCCATAGAAAGCAAAGGAAAGACATACTCAAAATAGAAATGGAAGGATGGGGTGGGGTGGGGGGCAGCTAGGGGGTTGGAAAGCTGTAAAATTAAGGGAGGGAAAAAGGGATCAAAGCAAGAAGTGAGAGACAGAGAAAATTAGATGGATAAGGAGAATGTAGCACAGAAGAGAGTGGTTAGGGAATGAGAGAAGCAAGGGCCCACCCTACATGGACTTGCTCTGCTGGCAAGTCTCAGATGTTTTGTAGAGTGCTGTTGATTTCGCTAGAGACTCAAATATATTAGATTGATTCTTCAAGTGCTGAAAATGTCAGAGAATTCATTAAAGATTTAGAGGATACATGCTAAAGAGAATTAGACAGAGAATAAAATAAATTTACAGAAAAGAGCAAAAAGAAAAGAGCTAAAGAGAACAAGCTGAAAATGAAAAAAAAGAAGAGGAAGAAATAGAAAGAAGCTAGTTTTATATAATGAAAGTTGAGGAAATACTTCTGTTGTAGTAAAGCAACTGTGCCAAAAACATTATCTCCGAAATTCTATATATTGCACCTCAATTTCTGCGTGGAAGCATACTCTGTAATAATGTGCATATCTTAATTGGTTACCTAGCTAATCAGTACTGTCAATTGCATATTAACAAGTAATTATCAGCACTAATTGCATTAATTACGATTTACGCACACAACTCGCTAAGTGTATTCTGAGAAGTTCTGAGAGAAGACATTTCTCTGGTAAGTGAACATTATTTTGCTCTGTGCTTTGGGAACTTAAAGATTGAGATTTAAAGAAGGAATTGTAGGTTATTGATAGGTAGAATAAAAAAAAGCAAATTTTATCAACTAGTCTCCTTTCAGCATTAACAGATAGCTTCTAGCAAGCATAGTAGGGTCTAGTTCAGTCTTAAGGGTGGAAAAAAAGAGAGACTAGCAAGCATTATTAACTAGTTTACATAGAGGGGCATTTTCGAAAGGGACGTCAAAGTTTTGATGAGGATGTCCTCTCAAAACTTCCCCATCCAGGAGTGGGGAAACCCATATTTTCGAAAGAAGATGGACGTTTCGATAATATGGTCCGTGACATCCAAATCCTGAAATTTGGTCATCCCTAGATTTGGTCGTCCCTAGACTTGATCGTTTCTGATTTTCGGTGATAATCGAAACCAAGGACGTCCATGTCAGAAACAACCAAATGCAAGCCATTTGGTCGTGGGAGGAGCCAGCATTTGTAGTGCACTGGTGCCCCTGACATGCCAGGACAGCAACCGGGCACTCTAGGGGGCACTGCAGTGGACTTCATAAATTGCTCTCAGGTACATAGCTCCCTTACCTTGTGTGCTGAGGCCCCAACCCCCCCCCCCCGAAACTCACTACCCACAACTGTACACCACTACCATAGCCCTTACGGGTGAAGGGGGGCACCTAGATGTGGGTACAGTGGGTTTGTGGTGGGTTTTGGACGGTTCGCTGTTTCCTCCACAAATGTAACAGGTAGGGGGGGGATGGGCCTGGGTCCACCTGCCTGAAGTGCACTGCACCCACTAAAACTTCTCTAGGGACCTGCATATTGCTGTGATGGAGCTGAATATGACATCTGAGGCTGGCAATCAATATTTTTAAAGATATTTTTTGGGGGGAGGGGGTTAGTGACCACTGGGGGAGTAACGGGAGGTCATCCCGATTCTCTCCTGTGGTAATCTGATCATTTCGGGCACCTTTTGTGCCTTGGTCTTAAGAAAAACACGACCAGGTAAAGCCGTCCAAGTGGTTCGTCAGGGACGTCCTTGTTTCTTTCGATTGTGGGTTGAGGACGTCCAAGTATTAGGCATGCCCAAGTCCCGCCTTCGCTACACCTCCGATATGCCTTCTTGAACATTGGCCATCCCTGCGATGGAAAGCAGTTGGGGACGTCCAAAATCAGCTTTCGATTATACAGATTTGGCCAACCTTGGGAGAAGGACGGCCATCTTCCGATTTATGTCGAAAGATGGGCGTCCTTCTCTTTCGAAAATGAGCCCAATAGTGTACAACCCTTTTCCCATAGTTTTAAACTGAAACTTTTTCTAGAAGTAGAAACTTAACAGCGAAAGAACATTATAAAGGATAGTGGCAAGGCTCAAATTTTGTTCTAAAAGAAAGTTATTTTCTGTTCTTTGGCTTCTGGAGCGGCAGCACTGCTACTGACCTGAATTAGATGTTAATTAAGGTGTGAGGCAGTAGAATACTTGCAAAGGTTATTAAGGGCATTCTGATTACTGAGTTAGTTTGAACTTTCTGCCACAGCCTACAACATTAACAGATAGCCTCTAGAAGGCACAGGAGGACCAAGTTTAGTCTTCAGTCCCACCCACACTCCCTGACTCCTGCCAACCCCTAGCACAACTCTTAATTTATAGTCAGTTATTCTAGTTAGGATAACAAGGGAGGATTGTCTTGGTACATATGGGTACCAATGACAAAGGAAAATGTGGGAGGGAGGTTCTGGAAACCAAATTTAGGCTCATATGTAGAAATCTGAAGTCCAGATCCTCCAGGGTAGCATTTTCAGAAATGCACCCCTTTCCACATGCAGAGCTCCAAAGTTTCAATGCGTGGTTGAGACATTGGTGCAGGGATGAGGGATTTAGATTTGTTAGGAACTGGGCAACATTCTGGGGAAGGGAGAGACTGTTCTGAAAGGATGGGTCCACCTTAACCAGGATGGACCCAGGCTGCTTGTGCTAACTTTTAAAAAGGAGATAAAGCAGCTTTTAAACTAGAATGAGGGATAAAGTGACAGTCACCCAGGAGCATATGAAAGATACTATTGAAACAGGACATTTAGGGAATCCCTGTACAGAGGTTTCAACAATGCTGAAAGAAAGCCAGGTGTGCTTAATGAGAGAGCAAGATAAAGGATGCACATTATCCCCTTCAACTTCTAAGCAGCTTATAGATCCATGGAAAAAAAACACAATTTTAAGTGCTAGAAGTCTAAAAAATAAGATGGGAGAGTTAGAATGTATAGCACAAAATGATGAGTTATCTATAATAGACATCTCAGAGACTTGGTGGAAAGAGGACAATCAATGGGACACTGTGTTAATAGGGTACAAATTGTATCACAATGATAGGATCAAAATGGAGGGGGGAAATTGAGTCAAATAAAATATACATTCCACATGAAACAGCACAGTGGAATCATTATGGATAGAAATTCCATGTGTGAGGGGAAGGAGTATTCTTGTATGTCTGTAGTACCGTCTGTGGGACAGAATGAACATATAGATGAACAAATGTTTACAGAGATTAGGAAAGCTGGCAATTGGGCAGTGCTATAATAATGGGTGATTTCAATTTCCAAAAATTCTCCCACAATTCTACTCAATGCACAATGTGTTTATGGGCTACTGTGGCAGGAAATAATGAAAACAGTGGAGAAAAAAAGACCTCAGAAAAATCGGAACTTCCTCGTTTTTAAAGGACACACCTTTTGTATAATGAGGGAACCACTTTTAATCATGCGTCTTCAAAAAAAACTCCACTGTATCAACTTCACAAAACACTGCCACTGTGCCCTTACAAACACTCGTAGCAGAGACTCAACATATATTGGGAAATAACTTGGAATAAGTACTTATCTTAAATGACAATTTTCCATAGATTTTTATGGTGTCCAGCCTTGTAAAAATGACTTCTAAACTTGCATAAATGATTTCAATTACCCCAATATTGACTGGATAAATGTTACTTCAGGGAGTGCCAGAGAGAGAAAATTTCTAGATGTAGTAAATGACTGCTTCTTGAAGCAACTGGTCTAGGAACCGACAAGAGGGGAGCCATTTTGGATCTTTTCATTGGTGGCATGCAGTGCATAGTGCGAGAAGTGGTGGTGTTGGGTCCCCTGGGAAACAGTGATCATAACATGATCAAGTTTGAGCTACTATCTGGGATGAACCCGCAAAGAAATCTACTGTAGCTGCATTTAATTTTTGAAAGGGTGACTATAATGAAATGAGGAAAATGGTTAAAAGAAGAAGGATCGGCTGCTAAGGTAAGGACAAGTGTTGATGTTATTCAGAAATACCATTTTGGAAGCCCAGACCAGATGCATGCCACATATTTGCAAAGGTGGGAAAAAGAGAAACAAGAGCCAGCATGGTTAAAAGGTGAAGTAAAAGAGACTATTACAGTTAAAAGATTGTCCTTCAAAGAATGGAAAAGGACACAAATGAAGAAAATAAGAAGCAACATAAGCACTGGCTAATAAGGAAGGCTAAAAGAGAATATGAAGAGAGTTTTAGCTGCAGAGGCTAAAACTCACAGTAACAATTTTTCAGGTACATCAGAAGCAGAAAGCCTGAGAGGGAATCCTTGGGACCATTAGATCATGAAGGAGCAAAAGGGGCACTCAGGGAGGACAAGGCTGTAGCGGATAAACTGAATTTATTTTTGCTTTGGGCTTTAAGGAAGAAGATGTAAGAGATCTACCTGTACCGGAAATGGTTTTCAAGGGCAGGGCCGTGCCTAGGGTCTCCGGCGCCCCCCTGCAGTTGGCCCCGCCCCTGAAAATGATCGCTACACTACCCGCCCTCTTCTCCCCAGATCCTTTTCCTTTTTTTTTGTTTAAATTTACCTCTGTCCGGCGGCAGCGTAGCGTTAGTGAGAAAGAGGCGGCGCTCCCCCGCCCCGACGTGTCAGTCTTCCCTTCGCTCAGTGTCCCGCCTTCTTCTGACTTCATTTCTGATGTCAGAAGAAGGCGGAACTGAGCAAAGGGAAGACTGACACGTCAGGGCGGGAGAGCGCCGCCTCCTTCTCACTAACGCTACGCTGCCGCTGGACAGAGGTAAATTTAAACAAAAAAAAAAGGAAAAGGATCTGTGGAGAAGAGGGTGAGGTAAGCATGGTGCGGCAGGGCGCCCCCAGAGGATGGCGCCCTCCTGCCATGCTTACCTCGCTTACCGTGTTAGCACGGCCCTGTTCAAGGGTGATGATGCGGAGGAACTGAAAGAAATCTCTGTGAATGTGGAAGAATTACTGAGCCAAATTGACAAATTAAAGAGTAGTAAATCACCTGGACCAGATGGCATACATCCAAGAGTACTCATAGAACTCAAGCATGAAATTGCTGATATGCTGTTAGTAATATGTAACCTGTCGTTAAAATCGTCCATAGTACCTGAAGATTGAAAGGTGGCCAATTTGATGCCAATTTTTAAAAAGGGTTTCAGGGATGATCCGGGAAATTACAGACCGTTAAGCCTGACATTGCTGTCGGACAAAATATAGTGGAAAACATTATAAAAAGTAAAATTACAGAATAGTAGACAAACATGGTTTAATGGGAGAGAGTCAGCATGGGTTAGGCCAAGGGAAGTCTTGTCTCACCAATTTTTTTCATTTCTTTGAAGGCATGAATAAACATGTGGATAAAGGTGATCGGTTGATGTAGTGTATCTAGATTTTCAGAAAGCTCTTGAAGTTCCTCATGAGAGACTCCTGAGAAAATTAGAGTAATGGGATAGGAGGCAAGGTTCTGGTATGGTTTAGGAATTGGTTATTGGACAGAAAACAGATGGTAGGGTTAAATGGTCATTTCTCTCAATGGTGGAGGGAGAACAGTGGAGTTACTAGGACTGGTGCTATTTAACATATTTATAAATGATATGGAAATCGGAGCACTAGTGAGGTGATTACATTTGCAGATGACACAAAACTATTCAAGGTTGTTAAAACATGTTCGGACTGTGAAATATTGCAGGAAGACCCTAGGAAATTGGAAAACTGGGTATCCAGTGGACAAATGCAAGGTGATGTACATTGGAAAGAATAATCCAAATCATAGTTATCTGATACTAGTGTCCACCTTGGGGATCAGCAGTCCAAAAAAAAGATCTAGGTGTCGTAGATATTATGCTGAAATCTTCTGCTCAGTTTGCGGCGGCGGCCAAAAATCAAACAGGATGCTATGAATTTAGGAAAGGGGTGGTGAATAAGACCGAGAATACTATAGTGTCTCTGTATTGCTCATGGTGCAACCGCACCTTGAGTATTACGTTCAGTTCTGGTTGCCATCTCTCAAAAAAGATATAGCAAAATTAGAAAAGGTTCAAAGAAGAGCAACCAAAATGATAAAGGGGTTGGAACTGCTCCCATATGAGGAAAGGGTAAAGAGGTTAGGACTCTTCAGCTTGGAAAAGAGATGGATGAAGGGAGATATGATTGAGGTCTCCAAAATCCTGAGTGATATAGAACAAGTAGAAGTAATCGAATTTTTACTCATTCCAAAAATATAAAGACTAGGGGACACTCAAGGAAGTTACATAGAAACACTTATAAAACAAATAGGAGGAAATATTTTTTCACTCAATGAATAGTTAAGCTCTGGAACTCTTCTGGAGGATGTGGTAACAGCAGTTAGTGTATATGGGTTTAAAAAATGTTTGGACAAGTTCCTGGAGGAAAAGTCCATAGTCTGCTATTGAGACAGATATGGGGAAGCATGCAGGACACTGGTTATGAAGCTGTTTTTTGCTCCCGTGATTTTTTAGCACCTATTCAACATTTCAGACGTTCATCCGAAAAATATTGACTGATTTGACATTATTGAACAAAGTCGATACTGATATACCCCTGACTCAGGCGGTTTCACCAAAACACGGACCGTGTTGGGTCTGATTAATAAATACTGAGTTGACGCTCCCACCCTTGAAGTTTCTTTGTGCTTTTGTTTTTCATTAATGCATTTTCAAAAGTCATACTAAGGGGTACTTTTAGTAAAGTTTAGCATGTGCTAAATGCCGTACGTACATCATTTTTTATACCTATAGACCACATGGTAGTTAGTGCACGTTAAGCTTTAGTAAAATGGGTCCTTATATGTTTAAAAAATTGCAAAGTATTTTGAAACTATGTAAAGGGTCCCTTTCTTTTTGGGACACCATTTATGGTTTATGGACTTGTCCTTTAGGAAACCGTCCGACCCCTTTTTAAACTCTGCCAAGCTAACCGCCTTCACTACGTTCTCCGGCAACGAATTCCAGAGTTTAATTACACGTTGGGTGAAGAAATAGTTTCTCCGATTTGTTTTAAATTTACTACACTGTAGTTTCATCGCATGCCCCCTAGTCCTAGTATTTTTGGAAAGCGTGAACAGACGCTTCACATCCACCTGTTCCACTCCACTCATTATTTTATATACCTCTATCATGTCTCCCCTCAGCCATCTCTTCTCCAAGCTGAAAAGCCCTAGCCTCCTTAGTCTTTCTTCATAGGGAAGTCGTCCCATCCCCGCTATCATTTTTGTCGCCCTTCGCTGCACCTTTTCCAGTTCTACTATATCTTTCTTGAGATGCTGTGACCAGAATTGAACACAATACTCAAGGTGCGGGGTCGCACCATGGAGCGATACAACGGCATTATAACATCCTCACACCTGTTCTCCATACCTTTCCTAATAATACCCAACATTCTATTCGCTTTCCTAGCCGCAGCAGCACACTGAGCAGAAGGTTTCAGCGTATTATCAATGATGACACCCAGATCCCTTTCTTGGTCCGTAACTCCAAACGTGGAACCTTGCATGACGTAGAAGTGTAGTCACATAAAGTCACTCCACAACAAGGGAAATGAAAAAGAAGGATTGCAGTGAGAGAATTAAAACAATGTTTCCTGTGTTGGTCCTGGAGTACTACTCCCTTGCCAGTCAGGTTTTCAGGATATCCACAATGAATATGAGATTGATCTGCATACACTACCTCCATTGTATGCAAATCTCATTTATGCATATTCATTGGGGATATCCTAAAAACCTGAGTGGCAAGGAGGTACTCCAGGACTGACTTGGGAAACACTGAATTAAAACATATACAATGCTTTTAGAAATGCTATATTCATTTTAGGGAAAAATTGGAGAACTGACACTTTGACCCTTAATATATTGGCTTAGAAGAAATTTTTATAAGGGGCAGTGAAAATGGTCAACTCTTTTAATGTGGGATACTTGTCAGGTCTGTCATCTCCTTTGAAGTCTCCAGTACTGGAGTCCAAACACATTTTTTTAAACCCAGTAATACTGCAATATGGGCTCGGTCCTCGCAAAATCTTTTTGACCTTTGGGATATGAAAAAAGAAAATTCCCAAATCATAATGCTTATAAATGCTAATTGAATAGGATTGGTAAAATTAAATACTCAGCATGACAAGACAAAGTTTATTTGGCGTGGCCAAGTGGGCGTACTGTAGACCTTTTATTAAACACCCTCCGTTTTCCACACAAACATCAATTAGAAATTTTGTTTTAATTTCATTTTACACAAGTCCTTTTCAATCCTGTATAGCAACAATTTTGTTTTTCTACCAAAATTTACAGTTTTGTATTCTTTTCTTTTTTCTTCTCCCCATTGCTTCCTATAAAGTTCAGCTGCAAAATACAATACAAATACAGTACAATAAAACTTATATTCCACAAGTAACCAAATTAGGTCTAAGATGGATCACAAAAGTTCTTTAGAAATTTCTAGGATATAAAGAATTAAGGTTAATTACCAATATGCATAATGCAACTCAATTACACAAAGATTTCTTAAACATTTACTGGTCAATATGCATCCTTTGGCGGTGTTTTTTAAATCTGTGGTCCAGCATCTCCCTTTTCGGTACCCCTTATGGTCCAGCATTTTCTTTCTCTTCCCTCCATGGTCCAACATTCCCTTTTCTCTTTGCCCCCTAGTGCTCCCGAATTTCCCCTTTTACTTCCCCCCACAGTGCTCCTGCATTTCCCTTTTTACCCCCCCCCCACTGTTCCTGCATTTCCCCTTTTACCCCCCCCCCCCCCACACTGCTCCTGCATTTCACCTTTCTCTCCCCTCTTCAATCATGGTCCAGCATTTCCCCTTTCTCTGTCCCGCACCATGGTCCAGCATCATCTGTCTCTTCCTTAGCCCCACACGTGGTGCAGCATCCCCCCTCTCATTCTTCTCTATGCTCCCATCCAGTGCTGCATTTTCCTTTTAATGTCCCTCTTGCCATGACACCTTCAGCTAGCTGGGCCAATGGCAGTGAAAACAGCAGAGTCAAAGGAAGTAGTAACAGGAGGCAAATGAGCATTGCAGAGCTTTCACACCCATGGGCTCTCAAAACTCTGACCTTGCCCTGCCCCACTCTGATGCTACTACCTGTTGCTGTGGGGATGGAGTAGGACTGGGCATATGAGAGCACAGAGTGTGAAAACTCAGTGGCACTCATTTGCTTCTTATTGCTACTGCCTCCGCCTTGGCCGCTGGCGCACTCCTTTTTGATACCTCTAGGTCTCCAAAGCCCAACTTCCTTAATTCAGCACCTAGAGGCCACAGTCCCCCACCCCCATCCCCTAGGTACATCACTGGACTGCACTATGTAAAGAATAAGCTGTGTTATTATAGAAGAAGAAGATCCTCATTAAAGCTATTAAATGGTATTAACATCTTGTATCATTGATATATAAACTTGAGAGGTGTGAATGTATTCTCATAGCCTGGGGATCATGCAAGTTCAATATATTTACATTCTAAATGTCTGTGTCCCAGATCAACTGTATTAATTAAACAGAATGTTATAATTCATATATTGATTTATTTTCATTGAACATCAAGAATTATTATCCCTGGGGAGAGATTGACTGAGGCAAAGCTTTGGTCAATATTTACTTCTTGGTAATCTACTTCTTGGTCAATACTTCTTGATGTTCATGTTAGCAAAAGTCAGAAGGCTGCACATACAAAGAAATTTCCCATATACTGTATAGTGCATTTAGGCCAATGTTTGCTTATTACAAACAAAAAAAAGAGTTCAACTGTAGGTTCAAGGCTCCCTGGTAGCTAGGAACTGACTGGTCCCCATGTCCCCATCATTTACCTTTTTTTTTTGGCCCTGACTTGTTTCATCTGCTGCTGACTAGGTGAACCTGACTACAAAGTGGAAGGCCTACAGACATGCCAAGTCACACGCATTTGGGCCCTTCCTCCAGATCACATGGTTAAAGGGCCTGACCTCACGTATTGGCTTTCTGTGCTGTCCACATCTCTCCCCACCTCCCCCTCGAGTGTTGCACCTCTCTCACTCTTTGTACACCCCCCCCCCATGCAATCCGATACCTCTGTTTCCCTTTTCTTCTCTCCTTGCCATCCTCAAGGAAACAAACATTTGCTTCAGAAGGGGTGGGATGCATCTGAAGGAAGGCCACCCAGGATTGGTTGAAGCCAGAAATGCACAGAAAGATTAATCATGGCAAGGAGAGAAGAGAAGGGAAAGAGAGGAATCAGAGGGAGACAGGTGCTGCATTGGGGGAGGGGGCAAGGAAGTGCTGTATCGGGGAGCAGGGAGGGAGAGATGTACTGCATCAGGGAGGGGAGCAGGGAGGGAGAGAGGTGCTGCATCGGGGGGCAAGGAGGAAGAGAAATGCTGGACAGAGGTTAGGTAGGGAAGAGAGAAAAATAATGATGGAAATGAAGAAGAAAGGGGCATGGAGAGAGAAAGGTGTTTGACTTGGGGGGAGAGGGGAAATATAAGAAAGGGGAGGTGCCAGGACTTGCTGGGAAAGAAAGAAAGGGGAGAGTTGCCAGTCCTGTAAAGGGGAAATAGAACAGGAGTGAGGGAAGAGAGCGGAACACTTGCTGGCCCCCGGGGGGGGGGGGGGGGGGGGGGGCAGATGGAAGGGAAGAGAGAGAGTTGCTGACACGTGGCAGGTGGCATAGGGACGCAGAAGAGTTATGTTGGACAGGACAAGTAGGGACACAGAGATGGGAGATTCTCAACATGGTAGGAAGGCATGGGTGGTGCTGGGTCAGATAGATAGGGATGCAGACAGAAGATGAATGGTGGCCATGAAGAGAAGAGATGTGCCAAATAGGCAAGGAGACTCTGGCAAGACAGGAGAAGAAAGAGGAAAGTAAAAACCAGAGACTGGGAATATCACAATAAGAAAAATAAAATGACCAGTTATAAAAGGTAGAAAAAAGAATTTTGTTTTCTATTTATTGATTAGAATATGTCAGTTTATTTATTTGTTACATTTGTATCCCACATTTTCCCGCCTATTTGCAGGCTTAATGTGGCTTACATAGTACCGTAAAGGCGATCGCCAAGTCCAGTATGGAAGCAAATACAATTTGATGTTAGGTCAGGTAGGTTGGTATATTCAGGTACATAGGGATCGAGGGTAGGAAGGAATATACAGTGTTCAGTACAGTCTAAGGTTTTGCTGTGTTGCAGAGTTGATGCATCTAATTTATGTCGGTGGGGAATGCTTTTCTGATAAGTAGGTCTTTAATGATCTCCTGAAGTTTAGATGGTCGTAGATTGTTTTCACAGACTTTGGCAGTGCACCACAGTTGTGGAATGTGCTGCTGCCATAACTGGTTTTAGACATGGCTGGGGCCCGTGAGAAAAACCTCACTCGTCTCCAGCATAGCGGTGGTAATTTCCAGCTGTGCGATGGGCCACCCTTGGCGTCTCTGGGCCTAGGCCCTCCTGTCCTACTTATGGTTATGTTCCTGAGAAAAGGTCTAAAGAAGAGGCACCCTGGGCCTTTATTTATGAACCTAAGGTTCCCCTCCTCCAGCAAGAGTTTTATTTAGGGAGCCATAGAGCAGACTCTCAAAAAAACTTAATGTGTGCAGCTCCTATGGTAAGGTAGCTTGTGCATTAGTTAGAATTCCTTCTCTTTTGTTTCCCTTTTTCTCCTGATTTTTTTGTTTTGCCCCACCAGAGGCCTTTAAATCCAGAGTATTGCTATTTGTATAATTTTCTTTAGTTTATTCCTATTGCTGTATTTCTTTGGTTTGCTCTTTATTTCCTTACTTGGGTGTAATTGATGTGGAAATGTCATAAATACAAATGCACTGTGAATGTTATTTTGATAGTATAGCTAGATCACGCTTGTCTAATGAGAAGAAGCAAGTTTTCAGAATCATGACCAATATAGGAGCATGCAGCTTCTTGATTGGCTCCGCAAGGGCTTGAAACACTGCTAAGGAGGGACAAATGTTCTCTTGGTGCATGTCAAATCTTGTATTATAGAGAAAATAGCTTGTCATTCTGATGTAGTCTTCTCCTTTAGAGGCAGTATTGTGTTAATAGTTTGGCACTATGCACTGTGGCTAGCATTTCAATCTTGTCAACATGCAGTGTCTGCCAAGTCGAAATGGTTCTTTAATTAGACTTATATGGAGGTTTAATTAGACACACCATGGCTTCTAGCTGTACCTGCAGAGATACAGGTAATGGTTTCTTACTTAATCAGCTCACATTAAAATCTGGAATGGCTCAAAGTTCAGTACAATGGGGTTCTTATTTCCATTTGTGGAAAGTACTGAGCTATGTGCTTACTGTTTACCAATTTTGTAATGGCTGAAAATATTTCATTCTCATTTCCAGCATCCTCAGAGCCGTAAGTATTAAATGCATTAGAACAGTGGTCTTCACTAATGTTTAAGCTGGGTTGGGGTCACTTTGGACCTAAATGGGCTGAAGGAGAGCTGCCAAATATTCTCCCATGTGGGGTTGCAGAGTGTCTTCAAGAGTTCTCTCTCCCCATCCTTCAGCCTTCACTGCCCTCCTTATGCTGTCCCCCTCAGTGATAACCTCGCACTGCGGCACACAGGAGCAGGAGACCAATCAACCTTGCTGGAGCCAGGCAGGAACCCTTGGAGGCCTGGCCTGGGAGAATCTTGCCCCCCACTTTCAGCAGCCCTGTTCCATCCACCTTTTGCCAACCCTCCCTCTCTCAAGAAGATGGAGAACAGATGAACAGAAAGAGGGTGGAGGAGGGGAGAAAAATTGGGGGTATTCACCTTAGAGAAGGGGTAGAGAAAGCCAGGAACTGAACTTTCCAAGGGAAGGGATACAAGCTAAGAGGGAAAAGGAGAACGTTGGCATTGAGGAGGGAAATTGTGGTAGTGGTGGTGGGGGGTATTTCATGCCTGGGGGGAGAAGCCAACCCTTAAAGGGAGAATTCTGCACAAGAAAATTACAAATAAATTGTGCAGAATTTTGGAGAATTTTCAAATATTGTGTGCAGAGCTATGAATTTTTTGTGCAGAATTTCTTCAGGAGTAATATATCAGAGATGCACATTTCTCAAAGCTACTTTCTTTATCAATCCTTCCTGCTCTCTCCATTAATCCCCCAATCCTCTTGTACCTCCCTCATTCAGTCTCCAAATTTATGCTCTTCCCCTCAGCAGAGCTGTCAAGGGGTCTGAATTTTGAGAGGGAGATTTTAGCACATGCCCTAGCCCCGCCCCACTTTGCATTGGCTCCACCCACTCTACATGGCTCCACCCACTCTACATGGCCCCACCCCGGCACACCTCAAACCTACGGCCATTTAGGAAAATATTTTATTTAATAACCTAATACCCTTTTCAATTAGCTTTCAGAGGCCAAAACCTCCTGCCTCAGGTCAGTATAATGCTGTTATGGTATCCTCTCCTGACCTGAGGAAGGAAGTGTTGGTCTCTGAAAGCTAATCAAAAATTTTAAAATCAGTGAAGGTATCACCTTATTTTCTATTTTATGTTTTATTTGCATTTATTAAACTTTATTAACACAGCTACCATATTACTTGATCCTAAATTAAAAATAAAATTATTTTCTTTACTTTTGTTGACTGTCCATTTACTTTTCTAATTGTGTTGCTCCCAGTCTCTTGATTCTGCTTTCCTTCATCTTCTCTTAACTCTTTTGCCAGGGTTTCCTGTCCATTTGTAATTTTTCTCTCCTTTTTCTTTGTTTTCTTCAATATTTTTCTGCCTCTCTCTCTGTCCAGATTTAATTCATTCTTACTATCCATTCTTTAATTTCCTTTTTTTACTTCATCCACCTATGGTTTTTATCTTTTCCTCACCCTTGTTCTTCCCATGCCCCTTCCTCTTATTCTCCAGTCTTTTACTACTCTGTCTTCTCCCCTTTTCCATCCAGCATCTCTCCTCTTTCTTCCCCATCGTTCCAGTGTCTCCCTCTTTCTTTCTGTATCCTTCTATCCAGCGTCTTCTTTTTCTCCTTACCCTTCCATCCAGCGTCTTCCTCTTTTCTCCCCATCCTTCCACCCATCTACCCTCTCTCCACAGCCTTCCATCTAGTGTCTGTCTCTCCCCCCTCCTTCTATCCAGTGTCTATCTCTCTACCCTTTTCTGTTCAGTGTCCCCTCTCTCTCCACATCCTTCCAGTCTCTCCCCTTTCTCTCTGCATCATTTCATCCACCTCCCCTCTTTCTCTTCCTATCCTTCCATCCAGCGTCTTTCTCTCCCCATCCTTCCATCCATCTACTCCCTCTCCCGATCCTTCCATCCAGTGTCTTTCTCTACCCTTTTACATTCATCATGTCCCCTCTCTTTCTCTTCATCCTTCAATGTCTCTTCTGTTTCTCTCCCTACCCTTCAGCATCTTCCCTCTTTCTGCTCTCAGCCAGGATCCACCCCTTTCTCCCCATTCCGATCTCCAGCAGCTTCTCTCTTTCTCCAACCCTTCTCCATCTCCCCTCCTTCTCTCCCCAGCTTCCCACTCTCTCTATTTTACCTCCTGCTCCTTCCACCTGATATTCATTTCCTGGCCATGCACTGCTACTTCTCCTGTTGAGCAGCAGTGGCCGCAACAAAAACAACAAAAAAAGAGCTAACAAAAAATTAAAAAAGCAAATGCGGCGCCGCAGGCAGCCTTCAGGCATTGACTGTTGGCTCTACAGCCATTCTCTCTCTGTCCCCGGAGGAGCGTAGCAGGAAGTCGATCTCAACTAAGTGACGCATGGGAAATCTCTCCTGATCTGCCCCCTTGACAAAAAACTTGAATGGCAGACACTTCTGACAAGAGGAGTAGGGAAGCATGGATCTTCAGAAAGAAGGCATTTCGCTGGCCACGTGTGATTCGGCAGCACTATTCAGGGAGTCATGCCTACACAGCTCCAGCCTGGGTTTGCTTTCCCCCACTTCAACTCCACATGCTCAACCAAGAAAGAAGGATGCGCCTGTGCTGTATGACCTTTTTTTTTAAATATGCGGAGCAGTGGAGGGGCCTAACCTACAGCCTGATCAGTGAAAGCTTCAAAGAGTAAGACTGCCTGAATCCAGCCGCCAACCCTTCCCCCCAAAAAAACCCAATGACAGCGTGGACCGCTAAAGAGGTCCCTGGGGGGCTGCCATTGTCCATTGACCTTACATTGAAGAACACCGCACTAGATGGTCGTGCAATCCACAGCCGTCAAACGTTTACACAATGTACACAAACTTGATTATGTAACTTCATTACTCAAAAAAGAACACTTGGCCACCTGTTTCCTTTTGCATTAAATACTCTTATTGGTTCACAAGCACCTTCTACCTTCTGCCCCTGAATACATTTCTAATTTTGCTCATTCCCTGAGTCTCCCCCCAGTACCTGTGTTCCTCCCAACAAGCTCTCTTCCACCTTGCTTCTCCCTCCACTATAAGGCTCGACATTACTTGTGCCATGGCATTTTGCTTAGCTGGACCTAACTCTGGAAACAAATTACTGCTGAATCTTCATAATTCACTTTTAAAAAGCTTCTTAAACTCTGTCTTCTTAATTAGATTTTCCTTCGTAATACAGGGAATTTACATTAACAGCCTCTCTGTCCTTCTCTATGTTTCTTTCTATTGCTCATCTTGAGCTTTTATTGTAAACTGTCTTGCTGCCATTTTATCAATTGGTATATCGAATAAAGGAAAATAAATAAATAATACTGCTTGCTGGTCTATAATCTCTTGATCTGGTCTTCTCTATGAAAAAAGTCAGTAATCCTAGTAGAATATTTACTAAGAAATCATAGGCTACATAAATAATAGCCCCCCCAATATTCAGCCGGTGGTGGGCAGCACTTTAACTGCCCGCTGCCGGCGTTCAACCCAGATACTCAATGCTAGGCTTTTTTTGGCGACCAGAACTGAATATCCAGGTTTTTCAACGCTGGCTAGCACATGACTGGTTACATTGATATTCAGACTTAACTGGCCATGGCTTAGCAGGTAAAGATAAGCCTGTTTTTTTTATGCAGCGTTATTTGGCCACTAAGCGTGGCCAGTTAAGTTCTGAATATTGGGACTTAACCAGTGATGCCCCCAGAACACCCCAACATCGTTGGCTTTATTTTTGGCAATGATAACTGGTTAAATGCTGCTGAAAAAGAATGGTTATCCGCTGAGACACGAATTAACTAATTGGCGGCCATCCCAGCCAGTTAACTCGCACTAAATATCCGGCCCATTGTTTTAATTTTAGTTGTGTTAGAGCAGCTTTCATCAGGATATATTCCTATATGTAACTATGCTATCTAGCTTCTGTAATGGGTACGACTAAATATTAGCAGCCATAGGACCTGAATAATAAACAGTCGAATTATGAAACAAGGATACCTCCTGCATGGAATGCTCTTCTTTGCATTCAGGGACTTGAGGCAGTCATGCACTGCTTCAAAGATAGAACTGGCAGGGTTCTCTCCGGGGAGCTGTACTTTTATTTCGATCACTGCGTGCTTTGAGCATATTGTACTGCTCACACCATCAAAAGCATGTAGTGTAGTAATGAGCTGGCCTCATGGGCCGTGTCTCCCTTGCAGCAGTCAGTCTATTGGGATTGCCCATTTCTCTAGTCTCCATTTTTTCTGCCTTTATTGTCAACGCCTCCTCCATCTTCTTCAAAAGTGTTCTGTCTTTTTCTTCCCTTGTTATTTCCTCTCTCTTTATCTGTATCTGTTTCTTTTTCTACTCCCTCAAACTAATTGATTTCTCTTTCCTATTTTTATCTGCCTGTATCTATTAGAAATGGGTCAAATCATGCTGTATTAACTAGAAACTTCTTTGGACTATGGCCTACAATTCATAAAACAGTGGATCAGAGGTTCACGGAAAGAGAATTGCGGATCACTAGTTGGGAAGTTCATGGCACATGGTGAGGAGATAACACCTTTGGTGTGTCTACTTCTTGTATGAACAAAATATCACTCTGAAAAGAATTAGAATGGGTGATATTTCAAATGTTCTGCTTACTGCTCACCACATATAGTATTTACTGTAAAATGTTCTAACTTACTATTTGTTTATGAATTCATCACAGGAAAAACTTCCAAAAAAATTCACAAATCATGAATTTTAGTTTGAGTCACAGAGTGGGAGTGCAAAAATCCAAAAGATCTGGGATCACTTGTATGTGGAACATAAATTTTGGGGAAGCCCATCTCCAGTACCAGCCTCCTTCTCTTTACTTCGCTTTTGTTCTTTTTTTTTTTTTTTGGATTGGAAGTTTTCTCCTGTTCCTTTATACTACCAGCTCAGTTGGAACCATGAACCTTCGTTAGCAACCACTGCAGAACTTTTCCCTCATTTTATTTATCCCCTACATAGTTGGTCTGATCATTGCAATGAGGGCTTTCAATAGGGGATATGGTCCTGGGGTCCTTCCAAGACCTGCAGTCAGGGTTCTTGAATCTGGCCACAAGGTATCACACTTAAGCAGACCAGACTCAGGGAGTGTGAAAGAGAGAAGTATGTTTCACACAGATACAGTGTGTGTGAGAGAGAGTGTGTGTGAGACAGAGAGAGTGTGAGAGAGTATGTGTGCAATACACAGACTCTCTGTGAGCAGCCACCCATGTCCAGTGACCCTCCTCTCTCCCCTGCCCCCTCCAGCCACCCATGTCCAGCGACCCTCCTCTCCCTCTGCACCCCCTCCAGCCACCCATGTCCAGCGACTCTCCTCTCTCCCCCTGCCCCTCCAGCATCCAGGTTGTCCAGCGAATGGGGCAGGCAGGAAGATCCCCAGTCTTGCCTGCCCGCTGCTGCGCTGACCCTCCTCCGTTGCCAGATCACTCTTCAAAATGGCTGCTGAGATTTCCAGCGGCAGCCTCGCGAGATTCTCGGCAGCCATTTTGAAGAGCGATCCGGCAGCGGGGGGGGGGGGGGGGGGGGGTGGGGGCAGGCAAGACTGGGGATCTTTCCTGCCTGCCCCAAAGAATTTGCTGGACAACCTGGGTGGCTGGAGGGGGGAGCAGTGGCTGCGGTGACCTCGGGGGGGTGGAGGGGGGGGGAATGGTGGCGACCCTGGGGCGGTGGAGAGGGGAGCGATGGCGACCTTGGGGGAGGGGCATGGCGGCGAGGGTGGCAGGGGCGGGCCTCATGTTGGTGTCGTGCGGTGGTCAGTGCTGCTTGTGACGTCAGTCTGGGCTTCAGAGCCTAGCAGACAACTCTGAAGAAAGCCACGGACACAGGCAGCCAGACGCATAGAACATTGGAGGTGAGAATTATTATATAGGAAAGCTTGTTTTACACATGGAAAATGGCTTTTCTAAAATTGCATGGCCATATACAGATGTAAAAAGTATGCACACAAAAGTGCACACTTGCTTTTAGGTGATCTGTGTGAAAATGTTTTCTATAAAATATTTGGTTATAAACACAACTTTAGAACAGCTGTAAATTTGTACATTGTTGGTGCATGGGATCTGGGAGCCTGTTTTCGAAACACATATATGTGTCAATGTTGCCTTATAAAATAGACTTAAAATGGACACCTTTTGGGCACTTCTTGTATATGTGTCCTGCTATAAATCAAGCTCAGAAACCATAATGAAAATTTTGGGAATGGGAAGGTGTGCAGAGTTTTATAATAGAAGGTAGAGGCAGTGAAGCAGTGATGAATTGGAATGCTTTTTTAAATATTGGATTGAAATTGGAAGTTTGTGACTTGAGGAGAACAATGGGATTTGTCATGTTGCTAGTGGGAGGATTAGTGTAATCCATAAGAAGGAAGAGACAAGAAACTAATAGAGGGAGATAGAAAAACATCTTATTTATTGATATCACAGTTTATATACCACGCCATCTTATATTCTAGGCAGTCCACAACATCTTATATTCTAGTCACATCCATAATATATAATCTTAGAAACTCTACCTGCTTGTAGATGTGAATTCACATTAGTGTGTGGGTAGAAAACGGTACTGTTGTTGACTTCTTATATAGACCTCAACTTTGGAAATATAGTGCAGTTTATATGAAAATTCATATGGACCAGTGACGATATTAGAAAGTTCCTAAGCGACATTTGAATACACTGATTGCTTAGCTCCCACGCTGAGGTCTATATAAGAAGTTAACAACAGTACTGTTTTCTAACTACACACCAATGTGAATTCACATCTACAAGCAGGTAGAGTTTCTTTAGATTAAGTGTTACATTTACCAACTACTTGCTAAAGAAGATAGTAGTCCGTTTTTCTTGGAGACATCCATAATATAAACACAAAACATCTGACATCATACAAACAAGACCTTACATATTCTTAAAAAAACAAATCCCCAAACCTAAAATCATCCCAGCCTTTACAGTCTCCTCCTCCCTTAAAAGCCAGAAATCACAAGCCCCTTCATCACTGGACCCAATCTCTACAACCCTTCATAATTCAATTCGAAGGCACTACTAAACACAAAATACAGAAAAAGCTGATTCCACAATCTGGCATCCTCTACCTGAAACATATGTAACCGATTATCATTTAAGAAAATTTGCTCCATCAACGGGATCACCAACAACAATTGATCACTAGATTGGAGGGGCCGCTGCATGCAATGAATCTTCAGCAAAGCCAATAACATCAGCAGTGCCGCTCCATAAATGGATTTATGAATAAGAGTCAGAGTCTTAAATTTCAAATGCCGTTTTACTGGCAGCTAATGATACTTCATCAAGACAGGGGTAACATGATCAAATCTATTTCCCCCAGACAGCACTCTTACAATTGCTCCAGGCTGCCCAGAATGCGATGGTATCACATACCCTGGCATCCCTAGCAACAATGCATTGCAGTAGTCAAATAGTGGAATAATATGAGCATGAATTACTGTTCTGACAGCAGATCTCTCAAATGTCTAAGTAATTTTAACTTAAAGAAAACGCGTTTAACTAAGCTACTCACATAACTCGTTAATGAGAAGGAAGATTTTAACACCGCACCTAAATATTTGACCTCATGCTTAATACTTATCAGTGTCTCTCCCATTTAAAATTGATCTAGAAAATTCAAATCAGAACAAGTTGAAAGAATCATAATCTGGGTTTTTGTCATATTTATTTTGAATCTATTCCCTGTTAACCAGCATTCAATTGTCGACAAAAATTATCACAATCAATCAAATGCCATTTGGACATTATTGGCATAAAGCCTGTAAGATACCCCCAGCCCATTTAATAACTTATAAATAGACACCAAATAAGCACTAAAAAGTACCGGCAAGAGGGCTGATCCCTGAGGCACTCCTGAAATAATATTCATCCAACTGGAAAAACCCTTTTTAGTCTCAACCTAGAACAACCTACCTTCCAAGACAGAAACAAACCATGATAAAACTTTCCTCCCAATTCCCATCTTTTCCAGACGTCCCAATAGCAAAGCATGATGTACAGTGTCAAAGACTGCAGACACATCTAAAGCCACCATAATGCAGCTTACTCCTTTATCAAAGTCTGCCTGACACTGCCACATATCGTAATCAGGAGTGTCTCTATAGAGATTTACATTGAAAACCAAACTGAAACTCATTTAAAAGTTGGAATTCCTCCAAGAAATCCTGTAGCTGATATAAAACCAACTTTTCCAGGATGTTTGCTACAAAAAGCAAAGATGAGGCCTATAATAACCTATCTCCAAACTCTATGACCAATCGGCCTTAAGAAGGGGCTCACAATTGCTTGCTTAAACATTCAGGATAGATCCCATCCGCCAAAGATTAACCAACTGAGCAATAATGGAGAAAGTACAAATGCCCATAGTTTGTCTATCAGTTATTAACTTAGAAGCTATCATGATGGAAACAAGGTTGATGTTACACATGCTGGGGCTCAGGGCAGAAATTTGAGTAAGGACTCCAAAGATGGGAATAGAGTGGAGGAGTGGCCTAGTGGTTAGGGTGGTGGACTCTGGTCTTGGGGAACTGAGGAACTGAGTTCGATTCCCATTTCAGGCACAGGCAGCTCCTTGTGACTCTGGGCAAGTCACTTAACCCTCCATTGCCCCAGGTACAAATAAGTACCTGTATATAATATGTAAGCCGCATTGAGCCTGCCATGAGTGGGAAAGTGTGGGGTACAAATGTAACAAAAAAAAAAAAACTCCCAATCAACTGTGCCTGTTTCAGCTTTAGACAGGGGCCCACTGTAGATTAGGGCTCAGTGCAGTTGCCCTGGTGCGCCTCCCTAATATTGACCCAGGGTGGAAAAGGACATTGAGATGGTTAAAGTAACTGAATTGGTTCAGTGATAATCACAGGGGCGTAGCTTGGTGGGGCCATGTGAGAATGGGCCCCTGCAGATTTAGCCCTGGCATCCCTGCTTCCCCCCCCCCTGCCACTGACCCTCCCCCACCACATTCGACCCGCGCCGCCGCCAACCCTCCCACGCTGCCGCTGTCAGGTACCTTTGCTGGCAGGGGTCCCCAACCCCTGCCAGCCGAAGTCCCCTTCAGCGGCGGTCTCCGAGTCCAGCGCATTGCTGATCTGGATTCTGTTTCTGTGAGTCCTGACATCCTGCATGTAGGAACTTTTCAATATTCTGTACCTCTAAGACTGGGAATTTTGAGACATTTTCCAACTGAGAGGATTGCTCCAGTCCACTATAGTATCTTCTTGACTACCTGTAACAAGAATCCTAGTAACCAAAGAAGGGAATGGAAACCTTAGACTAACAACTGGTTACAAGTAGTATTATGATACTAAAGGAGTGATCAAACTGGACAGGAAGGACTGCTGCAAGGAGAGGAGGATGAACAAATGGAAGAGGAACTGCTATAATGAAACTTCTGGTTTGAGCTGTTGGTCTCCATTCACTTTTTGAGCAGCCCCAACAAGTGTAGGAATTGATAAAAAATGAATTACATAGAGGGGCATAATCGAACGATAACGCCTATCTCCATGGGCGTTTATCTCCGAGAACGGGTCCGTGAAGGGGCGGAGCCAACCGTATTTTCGAAAAAAATAGACGCCCATATGTTATTCGCTACTTTGTGAGCTGGGCGTTTTTGTTATTCAGTGATAATGGAAAATGAAAGCGCCCAGCTCAAAAACGAATACATCCAAGGCATTTGTTCGTGGGAGGGGCCATGATTCGTAGTGCACTAGTCCCCCTCACATGCCAGAACACCAACCGGGCACCCTAGGGGGCACTTTTACAAAACAAAAAAAAAAAGGTAAAGAGCTCCCAGGTGCATAGCACCCTTCCCTTGTGTGTTGAGCCTCCCAAATCCCCCTCAAAACCCACTGCCCATAAGTCTACACCATTACTATAGCCCTAAGGGGTGAAGGGGGGGCACCTACATGTGGGTACAGTGGGTTTGGGGGGGTTGGACGACTACGCATTAAGCAGCACAATTGTAACAGGTAGGGGGGGGATGGGCCTGGGTCCACCTGCCTGAAGTCCACTGCACCCCCTAATAAGTGCTCCAGTAACCTGCATACTGCTGCCAGGGAGGTGGGTATGACATTTGAGGGTGAAAAGAAAAAGTTGTGAAACGTCATATTTTGTGCTGGGAGGGGGTTTGTGACCACTGGGGAAGTCAGGGGAGGTCATCCCCGATTCCCTCCAGTGGTCATCTGGTCATTTAGGGCACTTTTTGGGGCCTTATTCGTGGAAAAACAGGGTCCAGGAAAAGTGCCCTAAATTCTCGCTAAAATCGCATATTTTTCTTCCATTATCGGCGAAAGGGCGCCCATCTCTGTTCGCCCGATAACCACGCCCCAGTTCCGCCTTCGACACGCCTTCGACACGCCCCCGTCAACTTTGTCCGCATCCGCGACGGAGTGCAGTTGAAAGCGTCCCAAATTCGGCTTTTGATTATACCGCGTTATTCGTTTTTGTGAGATAAACGCCCATCTCCCGATTTAGGTCGGAACTTGGGCGTTTTTCTCATTCGATTATAAGCTGGATAGTAACATAGTAGATGACGGCAGAAAAAGACCTGCACGGTCCATCCAGTCTGCCCAACAAGATAAACTCACATGTGCTACTTTTTGTGTATACCTTACCTTGATTTGTACCTGTCCTTTTCAGGGCACAGACCATATAAGTCTGCCCAGCACTATCCCCGCCTCCCAACCACCAGCCCCGCCTCCCACCACCGGTTCTGGCACAGACTGTATAAGTCTGCCCAGCACTATCCCCGCCTCCCACCACCGGCTCTGGCACAGACCGTATAAGTCTGCCCAGCACCATCTCCGCCTCCCGCCACCGGCTCTGCCACCCAATCTCGGCTAAGCTCCTTAGGATCCATTCCTTTCCTTAGGATCCATTCCTAATGTTCAGAAAGAAAGTCAACCTCCTTTTGAAAGAGTAAAGAGTTGTCAATGCTGTATTTGGATTTATAATTTTCTAAAGTACATTTGTCCAGCTAAAAAGGATATGGCAGTCTGGAAAGGCCAATATTTGTCATGTCAGTCTCATTAAGCAGGGGAGATTTGGTTAAGGAAATGGTGGAAGCCATATTTGAGGTAGGTTTTGGGATTTACTAGCCTTTACTAACTGGATGCAAATTCTTGAGTTAATGTATGCATTTAATTAGTGGTAAAATCCACTGCTTTTGCATCATTGCCAAAGAACTATCATCAGCAGCATCCACTAGCCATCTCACAATAACATCTGTTGTCGCCTTCTTAGAGAACCACAGAGTTATAGCAGGGCACAAGGTCAGCCAAAAAGTGGAAACTTTTATGTGGGTGGGATCAGTTGCTGACCCTCCCTTTGCCCTGGTTCCTCCCTTGCCCCTGAATCTCTCTCTTTATGTCTTTCAGTTTTCCCTGTTGCCAATTCATAGACCTGCCACTCTCACCCTGCCATCTCCAGACAGACATGTATTATCCCCTTGTTTGCCAACACAGAGGCTTTGGGCACATAGAACAAGACCATCTGCCTCCTTACTTGCACACATACAGTTTATCCCTCTCATTCTTTTGCCCCTTGTTGTTCATTATACAAAAAAAAAAAAAAAAGAAAATTGCTAATTAGAGTGAGAGAATGTGGGAGAAAACCTGAAAGAGGGTATTTGCCGTAAGGAATTCTGCTATAACTGCAAATCAATCAGACTTTAAAAGGGGCAAGAGACTCAAAAGGGAGCTTGCCTGAAAAGGAGCGAGAGGCTGCTGTTTTGACAAAACAAGATACAAAAGGTCTTTTGAATCTGAAAAGAGTTTCATTTTCTCTTTCTTTTTCCAGATTTCCCACAACAACAAAAATAAAACAAAAACAAAAAAAATAGAAGAAAGTGTTTCTTGCAAATGTCCGACACCTCGTTGTCCCTAATTTTTTCCCTCCCACCCCCATTTTTCACTTTCTCTTTTCTTCTCTTTCTTTTATTTGGTTCTCAATAGCTCCTTTTATAGAAATGCCTTTATTATATGTCTGGCTTAAAGAGATGCTGTTTTATTTTTTTAATTCCGCCTTAGCTTTTGGGATGAAAACTAATGGCCTGTTCTTTCATCTTTGGGTATCCTTCTACGGAGGAATCTCTGCATTGCGTTTGCTTGAGGCCAGCTGCTGCACCACTACAGTTCCAAAGAAATAAAGGCCAAGATTATTTCCATTCCCTGTCTCCTATCTTCATCTCCAAGGGAGAGAAGCTATGGCCTTGTGTTGCTTTCTGTGCTCTCCTCGCTGACCTTCTCCTCTTTACATGCATCCTCCTTTTTCTTCTTTTTCACCTCACTATCTCTCTTGTTTTTTTCCTTTTTCTACTACAGTACATCACCCCTTCTCTTTGGGGCCCTTTTACTAAGCTGCGGTAAGGTTAAAATATACCGTGGGGCACACTCAGGCATCCCGCAGCAGTTTTATGTTCAGTGTGCACGACCCACATGCTAAAAAATAGAAGATATTTTTAAGTGCTGGGGGGCAAAGAGTAGGCATACCCAGCGCTAATCAGAGTAGCTGCACCACCACGTGCGAACTGATTAGCATGGGAGGGAAAGGGAATGGGACGATATACCACCTTTCTGTGGTTTTTGCGACTACATTCAAGATGGTTTACATAGTATATACAGATATTTGTACCTGGGGCAATGGAAAGTTAAGTAACTTGTCCAGAGTCAGATAGAGCTACAGTGGGAATCAAGCCCAGTTCCCCAGGATCAAAGTCACTAACCACTAGGCGACTCCTCCACTCCTTACCTTACCGCCTTGTAAATAGGTGGCGGTAAGAGCTCTTAGGCTAATGGCCATGCGCTAATTGGGAAATTAGCACATGGCCATTAGTATAGGAAATGGGAAATGTGGCCATTTTTCAGCCACACTAAAAGTGGCCTCAGTACAGGGAAAGCCCCATGCTACTGATATCATAGGCCACTTTTTAGCGCAGCTTAGTAAAAAGGGCCCCTTTCTATCCTTCAATCTCTGTTCCATTCCACATCTAGAAAGGGGAAATAGTATTTTCTTTTCTTTTGGGAACAAATTAATTTCAATGTATAGTTTTTTTTATTCTCATTTTTTGACCCAGGGTACCTTCAGTCCTCAATAAATGAGCAACCCTTTCCCTACACTACAAATATTACTCATATTAGAGCCATTTACTTATTTCTTGACCTTACTGGCTTCATGAACTTCAGCAGGCTTTCACTTTTCTTTTTTCAGCTGGTTGTTTCTTCCAGTTCAGTTAGAATCAGAAGTTGGATCTGGCACCGTGAATCTTCATTTGCAACTACCTGGGGATTTGTTCCCCTATTTAAAATCTTCCCACCAACACCTCTAGTCTGGACCTCACCAGGCACCCGTGTCCTTGAATCTAACCACCAGGTGTCACTCTTAAGTAATGACCTTTGCATCCTCCTCCTGAATGCTGTGAACTCAACCTCCCAGCCAGGAAGCAGAAGACCAAATTGAACTGGGAACCTTCCACATGGGGGTGAATATCACTCGCCAAACTAGTCGCTTCACCAACCTGGACTTTTCATACTGAGATTAGTCAAGCACTGTGATTTGGCCCATTCATCAGTCATTAATTGGATCCTGATGCTTTTGTATTTTCCATCAAAGGAACCACTCTGCTTTAATTCAAACTTCAAAGACTCTAGCTTTTATACTGTCCAAGACATCTCTTGATAGGTTGTTGCTGCGGTCATAGAGAAATTCAGAGGATGGCAGTTTTCTTTTTAAAATTAGTTCAGGGCCAGTGTATCCACCAGGTAAAGCATTTGCCTAGAGTGTCAGGGTTTTTTTTTTTGGGGGGGGGGGGGGGGCTAGGCATCAAAGTTGTTGTCAAAGCAAAAGATCAGGTCCTGACGGCCACACAGAGATCCATCAGCATGCATTTTCACCCACAGATAGGGTAATTTTCAAATAGCTCATTTAGGGGTCTTTTACTAAGGCACACTCACATTTTGAGCGCACGCTAAAAATAGGTGCATGCTAAACGTTAGAGACGCCAATGCATTCCTATGGGTGTCTCTAACATTTAGCATGCGCCCAATTTTAGCGTGTGCTAAAAAGGTGAGCACGCCTTAGTAAAAGACCCCCTTATCTAGGTAAGTGGCTTTTGGAAATTGACTTTATGTATATATATGAATCATAGCTTTTTTTTTTTTTTTAAAGATCTGCAATTCTGCATTTTTATAGGCTTGTGCTAGGAGGGGTGGTATGGGGGTGCTGAAGGGCTGAAAGATAATTTAGGGGAGTGTAAGATGGGAGTTTTGCCAAGAGCACCTTACACCTTTGCATCAGCCCTGTATCAGATAGTTGTAGTATCAGAAGCATTTCTGGCTGTTCCTAAATAGGTAAAATGTTACCTTGCTACTTGGGTCATTCCATGGCTAATAGAGGCTGTACACGGCCTGTACTGTGGTTGCTGTTTTGTTTGACACTTTGTACTTTACTGGATTGAAGCACACGAACATTGTGAGGCTGCAAACTTGTTTGCTTCACCGGGAAATTGAATCTATCATTGATTTTTTTCCAGTAAAGCTAGGTAATTGCTCCTTCTCTGCTTGCTTCGCTCTCACACGCTTTCTCCTTTCATCTCATTCCTGCCTTCTTTCTGTCTTTTTCCTTTTTAGAGCTCAAAAGTTAAGAGTTAAAAAAGAATCATGAGCAAAAGGACAATGGAGCAGGTGTGTCATGAGAAAGTGTATGAACCAGAAATACAGGGGTAAATCAAAATTTAAATACCAGAACCATACACTGTAACTCAATTTTTTTTGTTACTGGCATTTATAGAATAAACCTTTACATTTAAAATCTACTTTCAGTGTATGGCCTTTTAAACTTTCGTGCTTAAAAGAAGCAGCATGAAGAAAATAAGATAAGGGACTGGTTTTTATTTTTCACTATAGTTTTAAGAAATGTCCTGGTAGTTTGTGTATCTCCCTTGCATTCAGCTCTCCTATACCTCTGCATCTTCTGATTCTTTAGGGGAAAAAAATGCCAGTTGTGAAGTAATTCGATTTGTTGTAGCAGATTTAATTGAAACTGACAGAGAGGCAAAGGACGTAGGAGGAGAACAAACATATTCTGTTGAGGGTGAACTTAGAATTATGCACATTAGTTAACTGTCAAGTTCCATTCCACTCTTCCCCATGCGCAAACATAAGAATTGTTCTGTGATTATCAACCTAGAGGTAACATCATAATTAAGACTTCTGTTCTGGGGTGTTTATAAATTGTAAATTTAGGTGTTAATTTTCCAGCTAAATATGGGGCCCTTTTAATAAAGCTTAGCACACACTAACGGAATTAGCATGTGCTAAATGCTAAGAAGTCTGTATGTATAAAGTGGGTTCATCCTTTAGGGGCTCTTTTACTAAGCTGCAATAAAAGGGGCCCTGCGCTAGCAGCGGTGGCCATTTTTGCCGCGCTCCTAGGCCCCTTTTACCACAGCAGGTGAAAATAACCAAAAATGAAATGGCCATGCGGTAAGTTCACATTTACCGTGTGGCCATTTCGGGGGGAGCACTTAGGCAAAATCTCCCGTGCTAACCTGGTGGTAACCAGTCAGCGTGCGATGCCGCTCGATTACTGCCGGGTAACCTCCTGCCGGCAGTAGTTCTGGGTTGTCACGTGACAACCCTTTAAGGGCCCCTAAGTAGTGTGTGCTAATTCTTTTCGTGTGCACTAAGCTTTAGTAAAATGGCCCCTAAGGGTTCTATAATAGTACAAAAAATCAGTTTTATTGGTGTTTTCATACCACAGGTACAGTTGCTGAGTACATTTTCTGGTGGAATCAAATATGTATGATTGTCAGGCTTATTTTCGAAAGTGATCGCCGGGCATCTTCCGACATAAATCGGGAGATGGCTGGCGATCTCTCAAAAGCGGCGAAATCGGTATAATCGAAAGCTGCTTTTTTGACACCATCGCTGCTTTCCCATCGCCGAGCCGGTGAAAGTTCAAGGGGGCATGTCGGCGGCGTAGCAAAGGCGGGACATGGGTGGGCTTGGGTGTGGCTACCAGATGGCCGGCTTTCACGGATAATGGAAAAAAAAGCGCCGTTAATCAGTATTTCGCCGGGTTTACTTGGTCCTTTTATTTTCACGACCAAGCCTCAAAAAGGTGCTCCAACTCACCAGATGACCACCGGAGGGAATGGGGGATGACCTCCCCATACTCCCCCAGTGGTCACCAACCCCCTCCCACACTAAAAAAATAATAACAACCTTTTTTGCCAGCCTGTATGCCAGCCTCAAATGTCATACCCAGCTCCCTGACAGCAGTATGCAAGTCCCTGGAGCAGTTTTTAATGGGCGCAGTGCACTTCAGGCAGGCAGACTCAGGTCCACCCCCCCTACCTGTTACACTTGTGGTGGTAAGTGTTGAGCCCTCCAACCCCCCCCCCCCCAAACCCACTGTACCCACATGTAGGTGCCCCCCTTCACCCATAAGGGCTATGGTAATGGTGTAGAGTTGTGGGGAGTGGGTTTGGGGGGAATTGGGGGGGGCTCAGCACCCAAAGTAAGGGAGCTATGCACCTGGGAGCTATTTGTGTATTTTAAAATTTTTTTTAGAAGTGCCCCCTAGGGTGCCCAGTTGGTGTCCTGGCATGTCATGGGGACCAGTGCACTACAAATGTTGGCTCTTCCCACGACCAAATGCCTTGGATGTAGCCGGGGTTGAGATGGCCGCTTTTAGCTTCCATTATCACTGAAAAACAAAAGCGGCCATCTCAAACCCGGCTAAATCCAAGGCATTTGGCCAGTTCGAACCATATTATCGAAAAAAGAAATGGCCGGCCATCTTTTTTGATAATATGGTTACGGCCAGCTGTTGCGCTGCTGCCAAAATAGATCGCCGGCGCCGTTCAATTATGCTCCTCTGTGTTATCAGTACTGAAAAGACATAAAACAGAGTAAAGATACAAGGGAAGCCAAGGAGGGATCAAAGAGTTTGATGGGAATTGGTGTTTTTTATTTTTTAGTTTTTTCGGGGGGGGGGGGGGGGGGGGGAGGGGGGTGTTCATCTAATAGAAACCTAATTAAAATCGGTTTGCATCAAGGATGTTTTATGTGTGTTTATTGGATAACTCTTAATTACAGAAAGCACTTCTAATCTTAAGTTTTACCTCTTTGTGGAGTGGAGGAGTAGCCTAGTGGTTAGTGCAGTGGACTTTGATCATGGGGAACTGCATTCAGTTCCCACTGCAGCTCCTTGTGACTCCGGGCAAGTCACTCAACCCTCCATTGCCCCTGGTACAAAATAAGTACCTGAATATATGTAAACCCCTCCCTATCTCTCTACCCTCATCTCCCCCTACGTTCCTACCCGTAACCTCCGCTCAAGGCAAATCCCTCCTTTCAGTACCCTTCTCCACCACCGCCAACTCCAGACTCCGCCCTTTCTGCCTCGCCTAACCCCATGCTTGGAATAAACTCCCTGAGCCCATTCGCCAGGCCCCCTCCCTGCCCTTCTTCAAATCCTTGCTCAAAGCCCACCTCTTCAATGTCGCTTTCAGCACCTAACCACCATACCTCTATTCAGGAAATCTAGACTGCCCCAACTTGACATTTCGTCCTTTAGATTGTAAGCTCCTTCGAGCAGGGATTGTCCTTCTTTGTTAAACTGTACAGCGCTGCGTTACCCTAGTAGCGCTCTAGAAATGTTAAGTAGTAGTAGTAAACTGCTTTGAATGTAGTTGCAAAAAACTCAGAAAGGCGGTATATCAAGTCCCATTTCCTCTGCCTCTTTCCTTTTCCCTTTGTTCTGTTTAGATATAAATTCTTATTTGGTAAACCCAGTGCAGGTTCCCCTAGGAGCCCTGAGTGGCTCTGTATAGAGAGCTCAGACATGCATTACTGACAGGGTTGCCAACTGGTTCCTAATTTGCCCAGCAGGGTTGATTTAGTCCAGGATTTACCCCATTGCATTCAGGGATTTGTAGTCTTGCTTTTCTTAGGGAATCCAGTTTGGAAATCAGAACTCAAGTTCCTGCATGCAGTGGGGTAAATCCTGTTCTGTATCAACCCTGTTGGGCAAATCTGGAGCCAGTTGACAACCTTAAGTATTGATATAAAGGTGGGATAAAGAACTAGTGCTTCCTTTCTCTTCTGTGAAAAATAGAACAAAAATAACCAGATTTGTTTAGGCTTTTATCCTGCTTATGTGAAAAGTCCTTGCGCTGCATCAGAATCTTAAGTTTTACCTATCAAGGAGCAGTGGTGCATATGTATTAATAAAAATATCATACATTGCCTAATGGACCAATTTAATTCTACCAGCCCACCTATGATACTCCTGCTAAGACATCGACACTAACTTTGACCCCAATGACACATTTGACCTTATCCTCAAATCCCCTTATACTCAATCCCTTATCTTCTCCCCTCCTTCCTTTTACCATTTCCCTCCCAATCTCCTTCCCTTTTACCTATCCTATCCTTGTCTACCTTCCCTATTCCAACTCATATATTCCTGGGCGCTGTTGCCACTGTGTTTTCTTTTTCTCAGTTCTTAATATTCTTTTCACATGTCCTTTGTAATACTTTTTCACTATGTAAGTAGTTATGATCATCACAGTTTATAATATTCTTCCTACATTTTCTTGTTTTGCTTTATTTTCTACCATGTAAGATACTTTCTTTTACAATGTAAGCCACACTGAGCCTGCTGTATGTGGGAAAGCGCGGGGTACAAATGTAATAAATAAATAAATACAATTCAAAAAAACTGTACCTAGGGTAGGCAAGGCAATTTTAAGTCAGATACCTAGTTGAATTAGCATAGTTGAAAGTTGCCCTCCTCTGCTTTTTGCAGTATGCATATGCTTAGCTGGGTTGAAAAGAGGCATGCCCAAGACCATGTTGAGTTTGCAGGGAGCAAAAACAGCATGGATACATTTGGGGGCCCTTTTAGTAAGCTGCGTAAGCGTCTACACGTGCCCGAGCGCCAAAATGGAGTTACTGCACGGCTACCGCATGGCTCTTGTGGTAGTTTAATTTTTGCTGCGCATCCAATATGCGCAGCCAAAAAATAATTTTTACTTTCTGCCGCACACACACCAAGTGGCATTTGGCGCACATAGGTCATTACCACCCGGTTACCGCTTGAGTCTTTACCGCTAGGTCAATGGCTGGTGGGAAGGTCTCAAACCCAAAATGGACGCGCAGCAATTTTCATTTTCAGCAAAAATAAAAAAAGGCCGTTTTACAGGTGCACTGAAAAATGATTCTGCGCGCGCCCAAAACCCATGCCTACACTACCGCAGGCCATTTTTCAGCACACCTTAGTAAAAGGACCCCTTGATTTTCAAATGTGTGTTTGCTAGTTTGTCCCTATCTGGCCGCCTGAACAAAAAAATTCATTTGCAGAAGCTAGTTTTCATAGGGAAGCTAGCTGGATAGTTACCCTCAGGGGCGTATCTGCGTGGTGCCACAGGGGCCTGGGCCCCCGCAGATTTCGCCCTGGGACCCCCCTACCGCTGTTAACCCTCCCCCGCCATCAACCCTTTCCCCGCCTACCGCCGTCACCTACCCCCGAGGTCCGCTTCCTCCTGCCGGTTTTTAAAAATATTACTTCAGCTGGCGGGGGACCCCCAACCCCCGCCAGCCCAGCCAAGGTCTTAAGTTCTTCATCCTCGTGCTGTGAAAGCTGCATCCTTCCAGTCGGACGGAGTCTGATTTTGCAGCACATTGACGTCCTGCACGTACAACGTGCTGCGACATCAGACTCCGTCCAACTGGAAGGATGCAGCTTTCACAGTATGAGGATGAAAAACAAGACCTCGGCTGGGCTGGCGGGGGTTGGGGTCCCCACCAGCTGAAGTAATATTTTTAAAAACCGGCAGGAGGAAGCGGACCTCGGGGGTAGGTGACAGCGGTAGGTGGGGGAGGGTTAACGGCGGTAGGGGGGGGGGCGGCAGCCGGGGGGGGGCTATAATGTGCCCCCTCACTCTAGCCCCTGCCCCCCTACTGCCGAACCTCAGATACGCCCCTGGTTACCCTATGAAAATTGGTTGCAAGGTATGCTCAAACAAAAGACCACAGGTACCTTGCAAGTAGATGGGTTATTCAAAATTGCCACCTATATATATATTCGAAACTTTAGAAATTCACATAATATATGAGATATTGAGGCTCATTTTCAAAGTACATAGACTTACAAAGTTATATATGTTGCTATAAGGCTCATTTTTAGAACACTTAGGGCCACTTTTACCAAGCTGAGGCAAAAGAGGGCCTGTGCTAGCGTCGGCATGAGTTTTTGACAAGTACCACATTGTTTGCCGATAAGGGCTCCAGTGCTAACCCGGCAGTAACCAGGCAGCGCTCAGCACTGCCTGATTACCGCCGGGTACACACCGACACTACAAAATAAATACATTTTTGTAGCACCAGATATGAGGGCACGCTGGGGGGGGGGGGGGGGGGGGAAGTACTTTTTAGTGAGTGGTAAGTCCGCGTTGGGCTTACCGCTGCTTTATAAAAGGGGCCCCAACTGTTTATTAAGCCACGCTAGCGGCTGCTGTGCGCTAATGCTGACACAGCCCATTCCTCTTTCAATGGACTGTGTCGGTATTGCTGCGTGGCAGCCGCTAGCATGACTTAGTAAACCGGGGAGGTTAGACTTACAAAGTTCCATAGGGTACTGGGTTGCTGCACGGTAAGCCTTTTGTAAAAGGGCCCCTAACAGAGTAATGCCCTGATAAAAATATATGGAGCAATGTTGCAGAAAATTAGTTGTGCTCTAAGCCTTATAAAATATCTCACCAAGGTTTTGTGAGTGCTGTATATCTTGAAGTACATTTTGAATACTCCTTTCTCCTTAAAATAAATATCTGGTTTCTCCTTGTGCCCTACATTCCCTAAGCTTTATTCCCTGGCATGAACAGTAGGAAACAAAAAAAAAGATGATGAGGTGTAGATGGTAACAATTTTAGGTCGAGAAACCCAAGAGGGAAAATTACAGTTGAACAACACATAAAGAACCCACACACTTTGTGGAAATAGTAAAATCAGGGAAACAGATGAAAAAAAGAAATAAAAATCAAGAAAGCAGTCAGCAAGTATTGTTAATAAATTTGTAAGTCCATTGTAAACTGGGTGAATCAATACAGTTTTTTGTTCCCCTAGAACATAATGTTCCAAGGTTGTTGTAGTTATTTTATTTTGGTGGTGAGAGACAGCTCTACAGTGCTAAAATGATGCGTTTGCTTTTATTTATCTTTTAACTTATTTTACCTTTACCTTACTTGAAAAGTGATGCAAAAATGATGCATGCCAAAGGCAGGAGATTTAGGGGGTGTAGTTATCAATGTGGGTACCATTAACATGCTATTTTACCAGTAATGTGTTACTTAGGCAAAGGTCCCATTTTATGCAATGAGACCTACAGGCTTATTTTCGAAAGTGATCGCCGGGCATCTTCCGACATAAATCGGGAGATGGCCGGCAATCTCTCAAAAGCGGCAAAATCTGTATAATCGAAAGCTGCTTTTTTGACACCATCGCCGCTTTCCCTGTCGCCGAGCCAGCGAAAGTTCAAGGGGGTATGTCAGCGGCGTAGCGAAGGCAGGACATGGGCGGGCATGGGCGTGGCTACCAGATGGCCGGCTTTCACGGATAATGGAAAAAAAAGCATCGTTAATCAGTTTTTCGCTGGGTTTACTTGGTCCTTTTATTTTCATGACCAAGCCTCAAAAAGGTGCCGCAACTCACCAGATGACCACCAGAGGGAATGGGGGATGACCTCCCCATACTTACCCAGTGGTCACCAACCCCCTCCCACACTAAAAAAATAAAAACCTTTTTTTGCCAGCCTGTATGCCAGCCTCAAATGTCATACCCAGCTTCCTGACAGCAGTATGCAAGTCCCTGGAGCAGTTTTTAATGGGTGCAGCGCACTTCAGGCAGGCAGACCCGGGTCCATCCCCCCTACCTGTTACACTTGTGGTGCTAAGTGTTGAGCCCTCCAAACCTCCCCCAAAACCCACTGTACCCACATGTAGGTGCCCCCCTTCACCCATAAGGGCTATGGTAATGGTGTAGAGTTGTGGGGAGTGGGTTTGGGGGGGATTTGGGGGGCTCAGCACCCAAGGTAAGGGAGCTATGCACCTGGGAGTTATTTGTGTATTTTTAACAATTTTTTAGAAGTGCCCCCTAGGGTGCCCGGTTGGTGTCCTGGCATGTGAGGGGGACCAGTGCACTTCAAATGCTGGCTCCTCCCACAACCAAATGCCTTGGATTTCGCCGGGTTTGAGATGGCCGGCATTTTTTTCCATTATCGCTGAAAAACAAAACCAGCGATCTGAAACCCGGCGAACTCTGGCATTTGACCGGGCCAAACCGTATTATCAAAAGAAAAGATGGCCAGCCATCTTTTTCGATAATACGGTTCTGGCCAGCTGTTTGCGCTGCCGCCAAAATAGATAGCCGGCGATCTATTTTGCCGGCGCCGTTCGATTATGCCCCTCCTAGTTACTAATAACTAGGGTTAAAAGTTTGATATGCTCCCCTTTAGGGTATTTATTTATTAGGATTTATTTACCGCCTTTTTGAAGGAATTCACTCAAGGCGGTGTGCAGTAAGATTAGGTCAAACATGAACAATAGGCAATTAGAGCAGTAAAAATATTCGAACAACAATACAAAGTATGGCATGGTATACTATTTGCAATAACAACAAACAGTACTCCTGTTCTATATAAATTACAAAATCTTTATTAGTGAAAACAAACCAGTGCATTAAAAGAATTACCAAATAGTATCCCTGCAACTCACTCACCCTGCCATCCAAACCAGACTTATGCCCTGATCACATATGTAAATCCCACAAAGAACATTGAACATAAACCCTAAATTGCAGTTTCTTCAGTCTCTATGTATCATCAGAGCACAATCTCAATAAAGATCAGTCAGTGAACCCTAAAAAAAACACAAGGGCACACAAAACCCAGTTCTTAATAATTGTAGCAGATATTGAACATTGCTGATCTTTGTATCCAACAAATTCTCAAGTGAAGAAAGAAAAAAACTCCACTGCAATATAAAGCCACTGTTCTTATCCCTGTGATAAAAAAAACCACAGAGAAACACTGGGAATTGCAGAGTCACACAAATCTTCTGTGATCCTCCTGCACACAGTCAAACCTTTAAATTAAAGGCAGCCAAAAAAATGCTTCAGGTAAGTGGGGGGCTTCCAGGGACAGGTAAATTAAACCCACATAGTTGGTATACTCCAAAGTTCCCCAATGCGAGACCGCATTTTATAGCTCTTCCCAGTGTTTCTCTGTGGGTTTTTTTTATCACAGGGATAAGAACAGTGGCTTTATATTGCAGTGGAGTTTTTTTCTTTCTTCACTTGAGAATTTGTTGGATACAAAGATCAGCAATGTTCAATATCTGCTACAATTATTAAGAACTGGGTTTTGTGTGCCCTTGTGTTTTTTTTAGGGTTCACTGACTGATCTTTATTGAGATTGTGCTCTGATGATACACAGAGACTGAAGAAACTGCAATTTAGGGTTTATGTTCAATGTTCTTTGTGGGATTTACATATGTGATCAGGGTATAAGTCTGGTGTGGATGGCAGTGTGAGTGAGTTGCAGGGATACTATTTGGTAATTCTTTTAATGCACTGGTTTGTTTTCACTAATAAAGATTTTATAATTTATATAGAACAGGAGTACTGTTTGTTGTTAATGTTTTAGGTACCTCCTATTATATATATATCCCCTATTAGGATTAAGATACTGTTTGCAATGACAACATTTATTATAATGTACTAGAACATTATAATTGGTAGTGAAGGGTAAGGCAAAGTTGTAACATATAGATGAGTAAGAAAGTAGGAAGAATTATAAAGTATTTATTTATTTATTTATTTGGATTTTGCTCACGTTTTCAGTAGTAGCTCAAGGTGAGTTACATTCAGGAAAGTAAGGTGATTGATTTAAATATGTACATACATGGCTCTTTTTACTAAAATGTATTAAGCAGTTAGGGATCCTTTTACCAAACTGCAGTAAAAGGGCCCTAAGCTTCTGGCTGCGGCCCTTTTTACCTCAGTAGATTAAAAAAAAGCCTAAAAATACTCATGCCTGAAAATAGCTCTTACCGTGTGGCCATGCGAGAGGAAGCACTTACCACCACCCATTGAGGTGGCGGTAAGGGCTTCCACACGAACCTGGCGGTAACTGGGTAGTATATGGCGCTGCCCGATTACAGCTGGGTTAGTGCCGCACTAGAAATCACCTTGCTATTTTCCCTAGCATAGAAAATGGCGCACGCTGAGGCTGGAACTACTGCCAGTACCCACGTCGGGCCGGCGATAGTTCCGGATAAGAGTGCAGTGCCTCCGGTTTCTAAAAGGTCCCTTTAATTTGGGAATTAGCGTGTGCTTGTAGTACACACCCATGCTAAAAGTTACCACAGCAACTTGACAAACATGGAATGGGGTTTACAATGGGTGGGGACTGCACCCCTACACTTCATATGTGGTATATTAACACACATAGGGGCTCTTTTTCTAAGCCGCGTTCAAAGGTAGCTTGCGCTATAACTAATGCGTGGATTTCCCTGCGCACTGAGGCCACCTTTAGTGCAGCCATAAAATGGCTGAGTTTTCCTCAATTAATGGCCACAGACTAATTTCTCGATTAGCGCATCAACTCTCACTGACAACTATTTAGTAGGCATAAAGGGCTCACGCTCTAAGCAGTAGGCGTGCAGCAATGTAGCTGCTCTGTTTAGCGCTGGGCACACGTACTATCCACCCCCAAAACACACCCCCAGCACTAAAAAATAAAAAAGTATTTTAGCACCTGGGAAGCGTGTGCAGATGCCAGCACTACTGCCGGATGCCTGAGCGCAACCTGCGGTAATGCATTTTCCCGCACGCTAAGCATGCATTAGTGCTCACCGCCGCTTAGTAAGAGGACCCCATAAACTGTTAACACAGTAGATAACACAGAATGGTTGATGTCACCTCGGAATATGAAACCGAAAAGTCTTAATTACATAAGTTATTTCATGCTCTTTGATTCATTGCTTAGTGGAAGCTTCTTTCTGAATATGTATATGATTATTTTTTTCATATTGAAAGAGAATGTTGTGTAGAACAGTGAAGGAAACTCCTAATTTAATGCATTTTGAACTGTATTTTATAAATCTGACAACCAAATATTAAAAATTTACAGGAGCTTGAAGTCTTTTTAAAGTACTGTATATTCCTCCTTGAGCGCTAAGTAATTGCACTCTCCTCCTGTCTCTCATTTTTTCCTCGCCTTCATTTTTTAAAGTGTTTATTAAACAGAAATATTGTATAGTTTTATATGGACACATACTGTATGGCTCTCTCCATACACTGTATACTTGTACCTCCAGACATACTATTGTCTTTATGTAGCTACAGTACAGAAACACACCACACACTACAGAATGAGGATGCATGTCATATTGATCCATCTCTTACATTGATTTTTCCAGAGGGTTTTTCATGAGCTGCTTTAAAAAATGAAGAACAAAGCTATTCTAAATCTGTTGAGTTTGCTGTATTCAATAATCATTCAGTGAACAGGGAAAAGCTAAACAGTTTGAGGCCTTTGGTGTCTTGTCCTTTCCCTCTTTTCCTTTCCTGGTGCACAAGACATGGCCACAAAATCCCAGTTAAAGTACTATGTATTACTGGTGATTATTTATTTTAATGGAAGACTTGGGCATTGTGCCAGCTGTTATGCTCGCTGTTTCACTGTAAGTGTAACCAACCCACTACTCCTGCCTACTGATTCATAGCTATGTGAGCCCAAACAAGAGATGATATGCTGAATAAGAAGTTAGTCACTTGGTTGTGAGACTGTAGGATTCATCTGCAATACAAAAACAGTAGATAAGCAGATGGAGTACACCCTACTCTTGTAGCTCAGAGGATTTGTTACAATCTCTGGGAGTCAGAGCTGAGTGTTGTAGGCAATCCTGACATTTTGAGTGGGCCCAGAGAACATGGCAACATCCTCCCCCCCCCCCCCCCCCCGGTAGCCCAACATCTCCCCTGCCAATTACTGAACTAAGTTACCTGCTCAAATGATCTTATTCTATTACTTGCACATGCAAATGTGCATGCTAATCAGAAATGTGAGTGTGCAAGTTTATGGAATTAAGGGGATGGTAGGGCCCCCCACTTGTATGCAAAACGTTAGATCCTAGTAAATGTTTCTTCTCTGCTGATACCAGAATTCATTGGTAAGAGACTCTTTTGTGCTCCCATGCATGTTGTGATGTTTGCACTGATTTCACAAAAAATCTGGAGGTCCAAATATATATGGTTGGCTTTCTGTGTGAGAGAGAAAGGCATACTACACTCCCAAAAACGATCTTGGCTGCAGGGGTCACAAAACTAAGTCCTGGCCAGAAAAGTCCTTTGTTGCATTGTTACCGTCTGCAGTGCCAAGGATATCACCATGTAACCCATTTCTCTAAATACCATATATACTCTACATTGACATATGTAAGTCACCTGATTGGAAAGACCCCCCTTAAATATTTAAAGTCATCTGTGGACCCTCAATATGAGACACCCCCCCCCCCCTTTAAATATCTTTGAAAATTAAGTGGGACACCCTCAGTGGCGTGGCAACCCTTAGGCTTGTAATATCCCTCACATCATGGCAGAAGGTGGGACACATAATAAAGTGGCAATCCCCAAGCCTTCATGAATACACCCTTTAATTAGTCTCTTAGAATGTATGAAAGTACACCTGAGGAACAACTGTTCAATAGATAAGATATTGTTGAGGTAGCTTAAGAAGACATAAAGAGGAAATCCAATGAAATATATTCTTTTATATACTCTTCATCAAATATAGGGGTCCTTTTACAAAGCTGTGGTAGAAAGTGGCCTTAGCACACCCTTGCACTGGTCTTTTCCATGTGCTAAGGACATTTCTACTGCAGCCAGAAAATGGCCAATTTTCCATTTTCTGAATTAATGGTCATGCACTAATGTTGTCATTAGTGCTTGAAACAAGAAGAACAAATCTCCACAAATAATGCAAAGCAACCAAACACAGTGGAGAGTTCAAGACAGCGGATGATGAATGTTTGCAGTCCTTTATTATTCTTCAATACGACTTGACATGGGCTGTGTTTCAGCTACAGTGTTTGCATCAGGAATCTGAAAGTGTGAAAGGCAAATATTCCAAAGTATTTTTTTTGTTATGATGGAAGATAGCTGCTGAAGACTGGTTGTGATTTCTTTATGTCAATTTACGTAAGATTGACCTGTATGCTGCTGGGTTCATGTCCTATCAATTTGTGCACTGAATTCCACATTTGGAATATTTGACTTTCACACTTTCAGACTCCTGATGCAGGCACTGTAGCTGAAACACAGCTTATGTCGAGACATATTGAAGAGTCATTAGCATGGGGCCATTAACAAAAATTAGTGCATGAGCCCTTACTGGTACCTTCTTTGTAGACGGTAAAGGCTCGAGTGCTAATCCTGTGCTAATCAGTTAGCGCACGGCAATGCCGATGCACTGATTAGCGCAGACACGCCCCCCTCCCGACCTCTCAGTCAAAAATAAAAAATATTTTGTAACACGTGGATAGAGCACACATTTGAAACCTACTGCGGACCCCTTTAGTGCATCCCACAGTAAGCCCTTTTATACTGCGGTAATCATGCATCAGTGCTTACCGCAACTTAGTAAAAGGATCCCTTAGTGATTAAGCAGCACAGTTCACCTGTAACAGCAATCAGTTTTGTTCCAAAATAAATTCCTCCTTATCTTAATAATTGATTCTCAGGGTTGACCCCTTCAGACTGAATATATGTGCTTGGGTTAGGCAAAAGGGAGCACCATTCTCAAAGCTTTCTCCAACAGCTCTATACTGTTAGTGGTCCCAATGCTACCATCTGCTGGGTCTGTGCAGTACTGCTGCCTCTGTAATAAGGCATAGACAGCACAAACGCCACTTAATAAAAGAGAACAATGAAGCCCATTGCTTTCTATTCTCTTTTAAGACTGTTCTGTGGCCCTTTGGAACCATTTAGATCAATTTTTTCCCCAGTCTTTTGGAGCTGGTTCAAAGAATGTACCAGTTAGGATCTGATTTCTTGACAGTGTTTCCTCTGGGAGGATCTGGTCACTGAATAATACTTGGCTTTCAGTCTTTGGTCCACTACCATTACTGGCCAAAACTGTAGGGTTACCATGGCTCCAGAAAAAGGAGGACAGATTGAGCCAGTCTGGGTTTTACTTACATTGCTTTCAATGGAAGCAAAACCCAGACTGGATCAATGTGTCCTTCTTTTTCTGGAGCCATATGGTAACCCTAGATAAAAGACTGGATGGAACTCCAAACTTGCCAGTTTTTAACTGTTGTTCAGTGGTTCCTTCAATTACTAAGTCTTCCAGGCTGAAAGTGGTGTAGGTTGGATTGAGCCTCATCTGGTTATATATTTCTTCCTGGACCCATGCATCTCTCTTGGCCTCGCATCAGAGGTAGGATAAGATATGGATACCAGACTTGTCATAGGTCCCATACCAGCTTCTTGATGATGTGCTCTGCCCTGGTCCATTGAGGTAGCTTCTCCTGTCTTCCCCGTCTGGGTTCAATACATGGGTTTCACGGTAGTTCAGTAGCAATGCCAACTCTGGTGACACCATTCAGCTCAATGGATAAGAACATAACATAAGAACATAAGAGTAGCCATACGGGGTCAGACCAATGGTCCATTTAACCCAGTATCCTGTTTTGTAAACAGTGGCCAAGCCAGGTCACAAATACCTGGCAGAAACCCAAATCATGGCAACATTTCATACTACAAATCCCAGGGCAAGCAGTTGCTTCTCCATGTTTGTCTCAATAGCAGACTATGGACCTTTCCTCCAAGAATTTGTCCAAACCTTTTTTAAACCCAGATACGCTAACTGCCATTACCACATCCTCCGGAAAAGAATTCCAGAGCTTAACTATTCATTGAATGAAAAAATATTTCCTCCTATTTGTTTTAAAAGTATTTCCATGTGACTTCCTCGAGTGTCCCCTAGCCTAGTCTGCTACTTTCCCCTTCCTTGGTTCCACAACTGTCTGAAAACACATGGTCTATGTCTGGACTGAGACACTGTAGTCCAAAGAGACTCCAGGCATTGAATTGTTCTTTAAACTTTTCAAGGACTTCTTCACTCTGGACACTTCTCACCCCTTTATGCACTTTCCGTTTGAGACTTGGCTCTCTTCTGTTCACATCTAGAGGAATGCTAGGAGATATCAAGGGTAGGAAAGGACCCTCCCCAGTACTCACCCTGCCAATCTCGGTGTTCTATGTGCAGTTTCTGCCTTGCCTGGATCTGCCCCCAGACAGATTTTGGGTTCTTGTCTCTCCTTTCTTCTGCAGTTCTGGCAATCTCTCTGCACCTGTGAGTCACAGGACTCATAGGCGTAGTTTGACTGTTTCATTTGGGGGGGGGGGGGCAAAGAATGGGCGGAGCATATTAGCATATCATTTGCATATATACATATGCAAATGAATATGCTAATATGGAGGACGGAAATGAAATTTACAGGCAAAATATCACAGATGCACATTTCAAAAAGCTGACACATTTCAATTAATAAATTATGAATAAAATACTTTTATTTACCTTTGTTGTCTGATCATTTAGTTTTTCTATTCGCTTTGATCCCAGTGTCTTCTGTTTTATGCAGTGTCTTCTTTCCAGTAGGCTTCCCTCTGCTCCCCACCCTCCCAGTCCCATCCATCTCTTGCTCCTTCCCTCTGCTCCCCACCCCTCCCAGTGCCATCCATCTTCTGTTCCTTTCCTCTGCTCACCATCCCTCCGTCCCATCCATCTTCTGCTCCTTCCCTCTGCTGTGCCTGACCTCTCCCAATCCCATCCATCTCCTGGTCCATCCCTCTGCTCCCCACCCCTCGCAGTCCCATCCATCTCCTGCTCCTTCCCTCTGCTCCCCACCCCTCCCAGTCCCATCCATCTCTTGCTCCTTCCCTCTGCTCCCCACCCCTCCCAGTCCCATCCATCTCTTGCTCCTTCCCTCTGCTCCCCACCCCTCCCAGTCCCATCCATCTCTTGCTCCTTCCCTCTGCTCCCCACCCCTCCCAGTGCCATCCATCTTCTGTTCCTTCCCTCTGCTCCCCACCCCTCCCAGTCCCATCCATCTCTTGCTCCTTCCCTCTGCTCCCCCACCCCTCCCAGTCCCATCCATCTCTTGCTCCTTCCCTCTGCTCCCCCACCCCTCCCAGTCCCATCCATCTCTTGCTCCTTCCCTCTGCTTACCATCCCTCCGTCCCATCCATCTTCCCTCTGCTCCCCACCCCCCCCGCGAGGTCCAAGATGGTGACTCCGTTTACCCCCTCTCTTCCTCCCTCCCTCCGGCGCAGGCAGCAGTCTTTTCCAGCGTTCTTGGCAGCGGTAGCGATGTACACGCTGCCTTCGGTCTGCCCCGGAAGCTTTCTCTTCAAGTTCCTGTTCCCACCTATGCGGGAACAGGAACTTGAAGAGAAGGTTTCGGGGCAGAGCCAAAGGCAGCGTGTACAACGCTACCGCTGCCAGGAACACTGGAAAAGACTGCTGCCTGCGCCAGGAGGGAGGGAGGAAGAGAGAGAGGTAGACGGACATGCTCCTCTCCGTCTGCTTGGCTTCCCTGCCCTCTCTGTCTGCGTCCCACCCGAAAGGAAATGACGTCAGAGGAAGGCGGGACGCAGATAGAAGGGCAGGGAAGCCAAGCGGATGGAGAGGAGCGCGTGCCTGCATGTGGTTTTTTTTTTTTTTAACTAATGGCGCGGCGGCGCCTCGCGTCATTTGGGGGGGCATTGCCCCCCCTCGCCCCCCCCCCCAGTCTACGCCTATGACAGGACTCCTCAGATTAAAGGAAGTGTTCATTAGATTTGCAGCAATGAAGGGTGATTTGGATTGAGTCCTGATCCCACACCAGATTATTCCTGTGTGCTGGCCTCCTTCCACCAAGAGGACCACTTTTGATTTAAGCTGGTTGGCCATTATGTTCCTTGCTGTGGCGATTGTCTGACTCCTCTCGCTTTCCGTGCTTTGCCTCCGGCATATCCAACAGGTCAGCAGGTTTCATGGTAATTTGAGGCCTATTTCACTTGTACAGGCATTCTGATTGGGTCCTTCTCACAGTGGCAATGGTCTTTCAGAGTGCAGCCTAAATGTATGGCCCTCTGCCAATAAAGTGTTTTCTTCATCATGCTATACCGCAGACACCTATGATATTGGCAGGCTAGCAGTGCCTGATGCTAATCTTATGAAATCAGCATCAAGAATGAGTACAGAAAATTAGAGGCCCAGTGAATTTTGGTTTTGATTTCAGTTGTGGTACTGAAACTGGCCTGAAATTCACATTCGGCTTTGTTTTGGTTGAAGATGCCAGTGCATTTCAGAAACCAAAACTTTTTGTGCTGTGTTCCATGGTTCTCTTTCCAAACTGAAAGTGCTTGCGCTTTCTCCCTCCTTCCCTCTCATTTGAACAGAAGCCCCCTCCCTCCAGGATTCATCAGTAAGACCCTCCTGGGCCTACTGTACCACTCTGGTGGTCTAGAGGCTAGTTGGGGCAGAAGTGATCCCCAGTCTCTCCTGTCCATGCCATCTCTGCAGTCAGAATGGCTGCTGCAACTTCCAGTACCAATCTCGTGAGACTGCTGCGACTTCTAGTGGCAGTCTTGCAAGATTGCCGCTAGAGGTTGTGGCAGCCATTTTGAGATGGGAGCCGGTTTGGGCAGGAGCAATCTGTAATCTCTCCTACCTCTGCTGGCTCCAGTCTCCAAAACAGCTGCTGTGACCTCCAGCTACAATCTTGCAAGACTGCAGGAAGTTGCATCAGCCATTTTGACTATGGAGACAATATAGGCAGGAGTGAGTAGGGATCACTTCTGTCCTGACTAGACCACTAGTCATGATGGTGCATTAGGCTTTGGGGGGCTTATGGGTGGATCCTGGAGGGGGGCTTCTGTTTAGGGAGGGAGGGGGCTTATCTGGTTTTGATTTCAGCTTCAGTTGTGATCGAAACCAAGTGGCAAATTACAGCTGTAGATTTGGTTTTGCTGAAACCGAAAAAAAAAATGATTTTGGTCACTCTCTACTGAAAATGCTTACAGTTCCAGCATGATACAGTAAGCCTCAGCGGTATCGAGTGAAGGAACAAGGCTCCTGATGTGTGCAGTTGTGTGGTACCTCCAGCTCAAATTTCTTCAACTGGCAGTATGTGGGGATCACTGCTAGTTATGCAATAAATCTAATGTGGTGCAACCTGACTGGGAGGGCCTGAGCTAAGAACAGAGGGGTCCAGGCCACTTTGTGGCTATGCCCCTTGCTGAAGGATGACATCTAATACTTGGATTCAAGGCTCATGATTGCAGGATTCTGAAAGCAGCCCTGGTGCATGGTTTTATTTGAGGACTTTCTTTGCAATGACCAATTAGGTGATTATAAAATAAGGGATGAAGGCTTATCAGGATCCCAGCTGAGATTCTGACTTGAGGGGGAGACTGAAAGAAGCAGGAAGAAATTTCTGGGTAAAAAAAAAAAACAGGAACGAAGAATAGGAGACAAAAAGATAAAACCACTGCAGAACTGTTTACTGTTTTATGTGGCAATTACATGGAAATAAATGAAAAGCTAAAAACAGTAAAGTGCATGGAAATACCAGAGAGAGCAATCCTATTTATAATGAATAAAAAGAGGTTTATTTTTCCTGTTATGCATATTCTTTTACATTTTAGAAGAAAAATAAGCCTGAAGATGACCTTTTTCCACTTCTGTCATATGTATAGGGAAGGAAACTGGTTTCTTAGGGCTGAAACTGTTAGGATGGCCTGAGCTGGGCTTGCCCAGGATGTGTTTGCATAAAAAATATAAATGTTGTGTCAGAAATGTCTTGAAAGTGAGAAATGTCTTATTTTTTTCACAAGATACAGCTGATATCTGGAGGAGTTGCTGCAGGGACTCCCACTTCCAGTTCACTGTTGTTATTGGCACCACAGCGGTATCCACTTAGCACAGATTAAACTTTCCTAAATGTGTTTATGGAACCAAAACCCTGATCGTTGCAGTTCACAGATGATGCTGGATGATGAGAATGAATGAGGCTTGGGAAGCCCCTGATCTCACGCTCTTTCTCTCCTTTCTGCATATTGATTTTTGAGCTGCCTCTGTAATGCCTTCCTTCCTCTCTTTCTCTCTCTCTCACACATATGTTTCTGGTTTTATCTTCCTTTTCTTTCTCTTTTCCCATTTCTTGTTCTTAGCTTTTTTTATTTTCTTCTCTATTCCAGATTGCTTCTTGAATAGGTGGCATAAGCTAGCCCTTTAGCACTGAATGCTCCACGGTTCAAATCAGGGTCGAGGTCACAAAGAGCAGTGAATTTGGTGACCTCAGTGTACTGCTTGGTGGAAGGTTGTTTCCATCATAAAAGCACCAGCTTTGGACACAGCCTAGTGCAGTGTATTTAAGAAAAGACTGTTGCTGCAGTAACAAGAGGTTCAGCAGGTGAACGCTGTGGGGTGTTGACAGAACCAGGTGGAGGTCCAAGATAATCAGTCCAGCAACTGTGTGTGCATGCTGGTGAGGGGAGAGGAAGAAGGACGGATAGGAAGGGAGCAGCATTGAAATACAGTTCAAGAAAGAAGTATATTGCAGAAGCAGGTAGCACGCAGTACTTGCAGTAGCTGGGGCAAGTTACATTGCTGTTAATACTTCTTATTATGGTTACTAGTAGTACTACAGCCATTTATGCTGTAGTGCTTTTCTCTGAAGCAGAGTACTCACTAAAGTCAAGGGTACATAGGTTGCAAACTGAGACAGAGCTTTTTAAAAATTGTACATTTTTTTAATTGAATAAGATGTATTGAAGTGTTGCCAAGATTAACATTCTTACTCCCGAGAAAAAGGGCCATGGAATCAGTCTTCTCCGTAGAGTAGACAAGGTTTTCTTCGAATGCTTACTATGAAAAATGACACTATCATCAGCATTAATGCACTCCAGCTTCTTGTCAGAGCATTAATAAAACTCCAGGGTCACATAGCCATTACCTGTCTGCAGAATAAATGCATGTGCCTTGGATTCCATGCTACAGTGAAGCATGAGCTGTGGTATAATGGGCCAGAGTGACACGAGGTATTCAGAAGTGATCAGGGATCGACATTGAATGACCAAACCATCCTGCTCTTGCTAAATATTGGACATGCCCAAGCAAAACAACAACAGGGGCTAGAACCCAGGGACCCAGGCAAAAAAGTGCAAAACAGGCAGCACTAGGGTTACCATATGTCCGGATTTACCTGGACATGTTCTCTTTTTGAGGACATGTCCGGGCAACCGGGCAGGTTTTGCCAATCTGCCTGTTTGTCCGGATTTCTGGACAAACAGGCAGGCTGGCGGGCCGTCCTAGGACGGCCTGCCCGCCCGCCTGCCTGTTTGTCCAGAAATCCGGACAAAGGGGCAGATTGCTAGCCTCCCCTCCCCTTACTTACTACTGCCCTGGTGGTCTAGTGACCTCTTCCGCCTTTGGGGCAGGAAAGAGCCCCCTGTTTCCTGCCTGGAGCGCTGCCCTGCATGCATCCTTCCTGTTCGTGATCTCGGCGCCGATTCAAAATGGCCGCCGAGAGTTGAAGTGATCTCGCGAGACTTCAACTCTTGGTGGCCATTTTGAATCGGCGCCGAGATCACGAACAGGAAAGATGCATGCAGGGCAGCGCTCCAGGCAGGAAACAGGGGGCTCTTTCCTGCCCCGAAGAGGTCACTAGACCACCAGGGCAGTAGTAAGGTAAGGGGAGGGGAGGGGGTGACGGGGAGGGGCAGTGACGGGGTGTGTGACAGGGGGGAGGGGAAAATGTGACAGGGGCAAAGCGAGGGCATCAAAGGGACGGGGTGGGGTGTGAAAGGGGCAGGGTGGGGGTGAAAGGGGGTGGGGCATGTGTCGTTTTTGGGGGACAAAATATGGTAACCCTAGGCAGCACTAGAAGAATAAACCAGCACACCCAAAACTGGATGAAAGGGAGCAATCATTAAGACAATTGAGGAATAAACCTCAGTCTTGAATGCTGACCTACAAAAACACAGTTCAGCATGGATTGGTCTGACTTCTGAAAGAAGTGTGCCAATCCATGATACAATGCAAGAATACATGCAATAAAACTGATGTGGGGAGAGTGATAGAGAGAGGGAGGAAAAAAGGTGGAATGTGAAATACAACATATGAACATGAGAAAAGTCATGCTGAATCAGACCAAGATCCATCGAGTCCAGCATCCTGTCCCTAACATTGGCCGGTCCAAGTTACAAATACCCCAGCAGATCCCAAAGAAAATACTATATGATGGAACAAAAACATGTAGATGAAAACTAAATTGATGGAGCAAAGGATATTGCTCATTTATTCACACTGATAACATTGACTTGCAGAGACTGCATTATGCTGTGAAAAGATACAGCGATGGGAAATTGCCAATTAAATAACAGTGTACCACTTAAATCTCCCAAGAAATGTATAAGTACTGTACTTGAGCATGAATGAGAGAAACTTGGTTTCTGATTACTTTCATGAGTTAGTGCTGGTGGCTGTTAGGCTGCCGCTGCAGGATGTAGAAAATCTGAGACTGGTGGTGAGGGCACCAAGTTGATGTGCATTTGGGAGATAACAGTTGGTGGAAATGGATAAAAAGAGCAAGTGACTAATGCTTTTGTTAGTTTTTCCTATCTTATTTCATTTGTTTTATATTTTATGTCCTTTTATGCAGATTAGTTGGTACAGTGTAATGTATTACGATCAAATAATATAACATTTAAAGTTTGTTGTTTATATTATTATAGGTATGCTTTATTATCTGCCTAGATTTTTTTGATAGTGAGGAAAATAAATTAAATAAGTAAGAGAATCTGTCACACCAAACAGTTGGTTTTCTAAAGAGAAGAAGGCTGCAGAAGGACAGCAGTGCATGTGCAATTTAGGGTCTGAATTGATGACATTTCTCTGCATAATGGATGGAATTGTTGACCCCATTACAATGTATACAGCATCATATTAAGGGACCCTTTTACCAAACTGCAGTAGAAAGTGGCTGTATGGAGGCCATTCCTGTGTGTTAAGGCCTTTTTTACTGCAGGGGTAAAATGGCTGATTTTTCTATTTCCACTATTAATAGCCACGTGCTAATTTTCCCATTAGTGGGTGGCCCTTAGTGTGTGAGCTCCTACTGCCACCCATTATATAGGTAGTAAGGGCTCACATGCTAATTAGCGTGCAGCATGCAGCTGCGCTAACCAGTTGGCGCAGGTGTTCACTCGCCACCTTCCAGAAACACCCCAGTTCTAAAAATCTAAATTTTTATTTTTTTGCACATGGGTAGGGCGCGCACATGCAAAGGTTACTGTGGGATGTCTGAGCACGCTCTACAGTAAGTCCTTTTTGCTTTGGTTAGTACATGTTAGTGCTTACTGCAGCTTAGTAAAAGAACCCCTAAGGAAGTAAGGATAACACCCCAACTGGCCGATGATTAGAAGCAAACGCAGGCGCTAGCTGCTGTTAGTGCCATACTAGCGCCTGCGTTTGCTACCGCCCCATGATCAGAGCTTCCGTGTGCTTGAAACAACACGCTTGCGGGCTCTGAATGCAACTAGCATGCAAATGCATGTTAAACCTATTCATCCCCAATGATCAGTGACCAGCACACTAAAGATTGGCTCGCTGGCTGCGGCAAACCCTATACCAGTTTGGAACTGGCGTTAGGGTTTGCAGATCATTGGGGAGGGATGGTGAGCCCTGTCCAGCATGCATTTGCATTCTAGCAGGCCCCCATTCTCCCCAATGCAACCCCCTCCGCAGGAACCGACAACCGAACCCCCCAGGAACTGACAACCTGACCGACGACCCTCCAGGGACTCCATTATATGGTGTGAAGCCCCACCGAGCGCATCCCAGGATACACTGGGCAGGGCTGGGCACCGCCATTTTGCAGGTGGTGCCGTAGGAAGAGAAGGGAGGCCACCTTCCTCCTCCAACTCAAGGTAGGGGATGGGGGGATTGACAGCGGCCCACTGGGCCACCAGGGACGTCTTGCAATGCTAGTGGGGGGGGGGGGGGTGTCGGGGGGACCGGATGTCTGCCGGACCTCCAGTCCCTATTTTACCTTGCTCGGGCAGGAGAGGTTGGGGTCTGGATGTCCCATCGACCTCCAGCCCCTGTGTTTGACAGGTCTGGGCTTTTGACAGCCCAGACCTGTCAAACAAATGTGGGAGGGCGCTCAGGCACAATCCTCCTACACCTCTACCCCATGATCAGAGAGAATTGTGTACTTAAATTTGCATGCAAATATCTCTGATCATAGGTCCAATAATGCCCTGTGCTGTTCAGCACTATTTTTAGAGCGCTGTTTGGAACAGTATGGGGCTTTTGATCATCTGTCCACAAGTTTTCTTATATTGTTAAAAATTCAAGCTTCCCTTTATTTAATATGAGGCAGTTTGGAGACCTTTAACTACAGAATTTGTTACACAAAATGAAGGCTGAAGTGAGTAAATGAGAGAGAGAGAGAGATTACAGAGCAACAAGAAAGCCTCAATCTCAGAAGCAGAGATAACTCTGGTTAGCAGTCTGAATATGGCTGCTAACTGGATAGCACTTCCAGGGTTGTCATTGAAACTAGATATTTAGTGCTGTCCCATATCTTGGTAGCGGTGCTAAATATCCAGTTTTATTTTAGCTGTGGCAGTGATGGCGTTATGCCTAAACACTGACCACCGTAGTTAAATATTGGGATGGACAATAATTAGGCAGGTTTGGTTGAGAACATGGACCACATAATAAAACTGGATAAAAGCTGGAAGAACTCAGGATTCGCCTTCACAAGCACTCTGTAAAAGGAAAGCAGAAGCAGAATGGGGGTGAGGGGAAGGGGGATTTGGATGCTTAGGTTTTTAATCTCCCTTAATTTTGATTACTCGGAACTCTATTGTGCTTCCCTGTTTTGTTTTTATGTTTGGTTCTACTGTTATTGCTTTATTTCTTGCTTAATTGTTGTATACATCATCACTTTGTGAGTTTGTAAAAGTGACCAATAAGTCCAATTAAATCAAATGGGCACAAAAAGTATTGTAGCAATTGATGTAGGCTATAAGTCAAAAACAGCTAATTTTCTAGGTGCTTCTCTTTTTTTGGTAATTACCCAGGGACATATTAAGGGTGCCTTGGGTGGCCATTGGTCTCCCTACTCCCATTGGCTGTTATTCTTAGTCTAATCCTGCATAGGCTTGGGTGCCAGGCAACTGGTCCATCAGCCCTTGTACCATTTTAATCTGTCCCACTGTTGATAAAGGAGCTATATCCTTGAAAGTTCGGGTTTTGGTGTTTTCAGCGCACTAAGGTGCCAAACTATATTTCCTGAGGGTAAGAGATTGCTTTCTTACATCTGTTTCTTTGTGTCATGGACATCATTGGCATAGACTCTCTTGCTTTAGGAGGCCACCTCTAGAACTTGATTTTGTGTATTGAGCTGTTTACAACAATACTGTCCTCATTAAACATTTCTGCAATTGAATTTGAAATACAATTCAATTCAACTTTGAAAGCTTTTGAGTAAATGTGTAGGAAACTCAAGTGGAATGCCTTTCAGGCTCACAGGTGGGAAAGTGGAATGTGGGCTGCATTGTAGCTAAGCTTTCACATTAAATTAGGCCATCTGGCTTCAGATAAAACTCAACAATCAGCCCTGAAGGAGAATTTCAAAATTAAGCCTAAACCTGATAAAACAAATATCATCATTCCTAATTAAATTCTATGATATAAACAATAATTCCACTGGTTCATCCCACAGTACACTACTATAAATTGTACAGAAGGAATATTTGCCGGGTTATACTACAGCTGTGTTAACACATTATTTTTGTCCTTAAGAACACTACCCCCCCCCCCCCACCTCATTTAAATAAATAAATAAATAAATAGGTTGCACTCCAAAGGCTGAATTTGCTTTTCAGCATTCTTTTCCTTTATATGTGAAAAAATAGCAAATCAATTATACTATACTACAATTATTTTGTACTATTTTAGCCAGTTATGTACTATAAGGCAGCTGTGATGTAGTATATAGGAAGTTACTGGTTCTCCTTAACAACACTCCTTCACAGAGCTGTCTTAAATCCTACAGTACAGAGGAGAAAGGGCATGGCTCAGTCAAGGCAGAGTAGGGAGGGTGTGGTTCACCCAACCAGGTAAAAACTCTGAGCATAGGTAGACTTGGAAGGCCCAGGGAAAACAAGAGTAGACCTCCAGCATATAACATCACTACAGATGTGCAAGCAGCAGAAACTTAATGCAGGTGAAGTCATAATCCTGGCGGCTATCTCCTTGTCTCTGAGGTGGCTAGATACAGAAGTGTGTTTGCAGAAGGCAACAATTCTTTCCAAGCAACTGAACTGTAAGTTGATTTTTTGTTTGCTATGATTGCTACATATAAAAAAAGCTGGATTAAGAATTGAGAGTCTAATGGTAACATTTTTACTTGAGAATAGTTCATACTGGCTGTTGAAGCTTTGTGAACATCACCTTGCCTAGAACAGCATATTCCTAAAACATTTAATCATGCTCTAAGGGGTAGAGAATGCGCCAAGCATCCACCAGGGCTAAAGTTTTACATAAATAAGGGAGGCCCTCATGAACTCTAGCAAGCATAGCTGAGATGATATATCTAAAGCTGGGTTCAGGACAGATTTAAAGTTCCCGGCTAAAATTAAGGATCATTCAAGATATTTTGCATATTGTTGGCTTAGAGAAAGAAATAACTTATGATCGTAAACATTTGAGGTATAAACACTCAACTGAAAGTGCATTTTGTTGTTCATGCTATTATTATGCAGCTCTACTATGTATAAAAAGTAATAAATATACTAATTTAGCTCCTACAGTAAACTTGGAAATGGATATGCATTCAAGTTTGTTGTAACACATATGGCTTTTCACTACTTTCAGTTCAAAAAAGCTGAGCTTTCTGGCAGGCTCGCAAAATATTTAGAGTGGTCACCTAAAGGTTTTATACAGACCAAAGAGTAGGGTGAAGGGGTGGCACTTCCAAGAAGCACAAGGAAGACACAATGGACCTTATCAATAATGTTTATTAAGAATTCACCAAAAGACTCGACACAGCATCCATGTTTTGGGGCTCAGGTGCCTGCTTCAGGAGTCTGATAAAATGGTGTGTTTCCAAAATACACTGTACTTGTGAAGACAATTGGGTTTCATCTCAAAAGAAAAAAAAACCGTCCGGCGAAGCTGAAATGTAAAAGTGCCATCCCTTCACCCCTACTCTTTGGTCTATATTGCTATGGTCATAGGTACTGGTGTTCTTTCACATTTCATTGCTGCTCTACTCACCTAAAACTTTGAACCATGTTTCTCACTTCATGGATGTCGAAGGCACCATTAACAAATCCCAAAAATAAATCCTCAACAATTTGAACACTCGCAAAAATACCAACAGGAAAAGTCCATTGTGTCAGCCAACTATTACGATTTTATTTTTTTTTTTATTATTTATTTATGCAATTTTTTTTTATACATCCAAAGCAAGGCTTTGTCAAAAAGCTTCAGTTATTAACAGGAAAATCAAATAATGGGAATACTCCCAGGAAATAAATTTCTATAATTACATAGCCCTCAATATAGGAGGAGACTGTACATATAAACCTAATAAGAGGTTAGGTATTATATAGGCAACAGATTAAATAAAAAAGAAAAAGAAGGCATCTAGGTATTTAACATCAAGCAATATAAGTCCGTGATAGAAACTCTCATGGTGGTTTAGGATTCCTTGCATTTAAGAATGATCGAAGCTGAACCGGGTCAAAAAAATGGTATGTCTCCGAGTCAAAGAAGATTACACATTTACAAGGAAAGCGTAACTGGAATTTCGCTCCCAATTGAACAGTCTCCTGTCTCATTATCAAGAATTTCTTTCGTCTTTCTTGTGTGGCCCTCGACACATCCGGAAAGATTTGAATCCTTTCACCGATAAAGGTGATCATTGAAGTTTGTCTCAAATATAACCTTAACAAGGATTCTTTATCAACAAGAAACACAAATGATACCAAAAGTGTAGATCTAAATTCAGCCTCCTCCTGTGATTGCTCTAATAAAGCTGATACATCAAGACTCACAGAGGGTTGAACCCTCTGCGGTGTAGTTTTCACAGGAAGGAAATAAATCTTTTGCACAGGAGGAAGGTTGTTTTCTGAATATTTAAATACTTCTATCAGAAACTTATGAAACAGATCTCTTGGTGAGGTATATTTAAGATAGGGAAAGTTTAACAATCTCAGGTTTAAACACCTACTTCGATTTTCTAGATTCTCAATCTTTCTTTGCATCAAGTCCACATTTTGAAATATTTTAATCTCTTGATCTTTTATCTGAGTTATCGAAAGATCACATTGCTGTAAATTCTTCTTTTGAAAAGACAGTTCAGTTTCAAGATTTTCAATTTTCAAAGAGTTAGTATTCGTATTAGTTACAAAATTCAAGCATACCTTATGCAAAGATTCTATAGCACACCATAGAGATTCTAATGTAACATTCGGTGGTTTCTCCAAAGATTGCAGAGTCACGGGTGGGATAGGCTGGTCAGCAATACTTTGCTGAACCGCAGAACTTTGCTCCATGGAGTTGTCTGTAATCCTGCTTTCCTTGGGAGTACTTTCCAGATTCGATCTTTCGCGGGGAATCCCCGCTATTGGCAGCGCCATTTCTCTAGAGGAGTTCTCCCTCCCCAACTCCGCAGCCACTTTCTCAGGCCGAAGGGCGGGACTTCCTCCTGGAATGCTTCCTGCCACTCGAATCTGCGACGGACTACGGGGGCTTAGCGAAAGTTCGCTATCCAAGCCCGGACTCCTCTCGGTCTCGGGCAGCGGAGCGCCCGATGATGTTACTGGAACAGTGAAGGCTGTTATTGGAGGTTGCCTACTGGTCAGGTCAGTGGAGGGTAGGGAGATTCCTCCTCGCACTTTCCCTTTCCGTTTAGGCATAGCAATAAGAAAGAAAAGCAATTCAAGGGAAAAAAGACTATTACGATTTTAAAAGTATGGAGAAATAGAAGCATGCACACATGTAGATTGGCAAACAATCAAAAGCAGTGATTTGCTCAGAGGTGAACCATCAAACAGAAGAAAGCAGACCAACTGGTGTGCAGATAAAAATATTTATTTCCAAGTACCCGATGTAGCATGTAATTATGCATGTTATCTTGATTTTTTAAAGCTATATTTTAAGTTTTTATTGTTGATTTTAATTTTATTATGTATGTCTGGTTAACAGTGTATTTAAAATTCCTGATGCAGCCTTATTGGCGAAACGTGGCTACGTCAAGTATTTGGAAATAAATATTTTTATCTGCACACCAGTTGGTCTGCTTTTTTCTGTCAGATGGTTCACATGGCTATGTGTGTAAATTGCAATGGCGATCCACTTGAATAAGAGGTGGCAAGGGAGTATGGTTGGAGTGTGGATAGGGTATGGTTGGAACAGGCCAAAATGTAGGTGTGTTTTGCTCATTTTACAAGGGGAATACACGTCAGGCAAAATGTTTCCAACTTTTTATAGGTTTTTTTTAGGATATTTTGATTTTATAGTTTTGTTGGGGTTTTTTTTGTTTTTTTTACCTTTGACCCTCCACAGTACATAAACAGTGTTGAAATATTCACAGCTAATTCAAGGCTGTCAGTAAAATAGTGAATCTGCTCTGCTTGTGAGGAAGTGCAGCACTGTAAGTACCCTGCATTTTGTTCTATAGAAGCTTTGTTTTTCGCTGCTAGAGGTTTTTCAATAGTTCCAATTTGCATTTATTCCTTTTTTAGGCATTTGAAGATATTTTAACAATTAGGGGAATGCTATTTTTTCCCTATAGGTATGTGTTCCCTTTTGGTGCTCTTGGCTAATCCATTCAGCATATTTGTATTCATGTACTAATCACTGTGTTTGATTGTTTTAATACTTTTTCTGCCTGTATTAGTGTGATTTAATTGGGATTATGTTATTTATTTACACAGACTGTACTTTTAATTTATTTAACTGTTTTTAAGTTTATACATATGTCTTATTGTGTTTTGTTGAACAATTGGTTGTTTTCAATTGTTATTTATGTTATTTGTTGATTTGATTGATTTTATCAATTGCAATTGTTTTGCTTATTTATTTATTTATTAGAATTTATTTACCACCTTTTTGAAGGAATTCACTCAAGGCGGTGTACAGTAAGAATAGATCAAACATGTGCAGTAGGCAATTACAGCAGTAAAATCATTATATATTAGTCGTAGGGCGAAATGTGGCCACATCGGGTGACTGTTTTAATAGCCTTGCCCAGCACTTCAGTACGTCTGGTCTGCTTTTTGTTTGCTGCTAGGATATGGTTGGGACAGGCCAAAATGCTGGTCTATTTTGCCCATTTTCCAAGGGGAATACACATGTTAAATTTTTTCCAAGTTTTACACTTTCCTCGAAGGATGTACAAGCTTCAAGGGGGAAAGCGCAAGGCTGAAAGTACAGCCGCTGAACTCTCGAAATTCTCCAAAGCATGAAAGACCTCCACAAAACCCATCTCTAGCAGTCAACTCTCACCCCTCAGCTATGATGATGACAAATAATACTGCATTCAGTTCTGGTCGAGTATCTCAAAAAAGATATAGCACCTACTGGTAGCTATACATGGTGGTTTAGAGGCAACAAAAGTAATTCTCAGTTGCTCTTGTTGAACTGTGACCAGTTTGAAATTGGCGCCTATGATCCCTTGGTGTAGTCTTATAGTACTATTGCTAGAGGTCAAACTTCCAAATAAGGGTCACAGGCACTATTTTGACTGAAGGAGAGAGTGGGGATTTCTGGTGCCCTATAAATTGCCATGGATGTTCCCCAGTAGGTGACAGGGGTAGGAGTGGGGTGGGGGTGGGGTCTTGACTGCCAGGGAGCAGTTTAGAGGGGTTTTGGGGAGGGGGATCAGAGAAGTCTGGACTGTTTCGGAAGGTGGAGGTGATGAGGTGTGTGAATGGCAGGAGTAGTGATAGATGTGTATAGTTCTTCCCAGTTTTCAAAGGGGAATGTTTTCCCTTGAAAACTGGTCTAAAGTTTGTGGGCAAAAAGTACCTGCAGACCTTACACTTACGTATATTTTTTTGAATGTTGCCTCCTTCTTCACCACTTCTGGGAGTTAAACTCATTTCCTTGGATGCAAACAGAAGGAGCAGGTAATAGTAAAAAAATGACATTGCTAAAAACTACAAGTGAATTACAAGATTGCATTACTGTGGTAGTATGTGTGTTGGGGAGGGGACAGGGGTATTCCAGTGATAAAGTAACAGAGGCAGTAGAATTATTTAGAGCATAAGAGTAGATGTACTGGGTTAGACCAATGGTCCATCTAGCCCAGTTTCCTGTTTCCAACAGTGGCCAACCAGGTCACAAATACCTGACAGAAATAGAAAGCTTGTCAGTGGTGGATTATAGTGAATTATAATAGTGTGTAGTGAATTATAATCCCAGGTATTTAGCAAAGTACTTTTAAATCAGTTCTGAAGCATTTGACCAGTTTCACTTCAAATGTCTTAGGCTCCTACATAAATCTGAATTTCCTATTTAGTACCTGATGCAGTGATCTGGTCCTGAAACATGTTCCCTCATGAGCTTCCATGTGCTTGTATTTCTCTGTTGTGCACGTTTATACCCCTTTTTCATGCTGTTGGTAGCATCTCTCTCCTCTGTCTGCTTTATGCACCCATAAACTGTGGTCCAGCCGGAACTGTGATGTGTAATTTTTGTGTCTGTGTAAGTTTATTCTTGTCTTCAGCTTCCAGCTTGTTCGGCCAGTGTGGCATCCCTTTTCACATTTTCTGCATGTTCTGAACCTGCCTATGCTATCTACATTGCTATTCTCCTATTGCAAGTCTGGAGGGAGGAGGTGTACTCTGTAAAGTAGAGCTGCATAAAACCTGAGATTCAAATTTCATTTCATCTTTGTTTGTTTGATTATTAGATTCTTGACGTACTACCTTTCTGTGGTTCAATCAGCTCTTTCTACTGTGAGATTACAACAAATCACTTGCAGTTCCTCAGTACAAGGATCACACTGGAAGGTAGCTGCGAGAATTTGTTTTAAATCCGTCTACAAATAAATTGTGATTCTTCAGAACAAAAGAAGTGTACCGTTAACTGATCCAAGGATCTGGTCTTCTGAACGTTCCCTTGTCTTTAATATGTGTCATTGATTAAAAGGCATACCCTACTATCATACATGAGGGACATCATCCTGGTTCTAAAACATTTCTTGGATATTTTTTTCTAGTTGAGGAGTGCTGGTCATATCTAGGACACCATCAGTGCCCAGGGAAGAAATTCTCTGGGAGGACTAATCACTCAGCAGCAGCTAGCAAACATTTCTCCACCCTAATGATCATTAATTAAGCATCAACTGTCTTACATGCCTCATCCCCCTTCCTTCCCTTCCCTGAAGGCATTGCTGGCTATGAATGATTATGTTTGAAGAGATGCTTAGTTGCTCCTGACAACGGATTCTTGAAGAATCATCCATTTTTCTAGTGGTGCAGCTAGCTAAGGTAAAGATTATTCTTTGCTGAAGTCTACTGTATCCACAGTGTCTAGAGCTGGTGTGAGAGGCCAGAGAGAAAAATCATATACATAGTTACATAGCTACTCAAATTCAGACACACCCTTACATAAGAACATGAGTAGCCATACTGGGTCAGACCAATGGTCCGTCTAGCCCAGTATCCTGTTTTCCAAACAGTGGCCAAGCCAAGTCCCAAGTACCTGGCAGAAACCCAAATCGTGGCAACACTCCATACTACAAATCTCAGGGCAAGCAGTTGCTTCCCATGTCTGTCTCAATAGCAGACTATGGACTTTTCCTCCAGGAATTTGTCCAAACCTTTTTTAAACCCAGATACGCTACCCCTGTTACCATCTCCTCCAGCAAAGAGTTCCAGAGCTCAACTATTTGTTGAGTGAAAGTTGTCTGTATGAATCTGATACTGAGAAGTAGAAGCATATCTGGAGGAGCAGCTTTGTGCTTAGAGAATCAGGCAAAGAGCCAGGGTTCAAATCCCGCTTCTCCCACTGACATTCTTTGTGACCTTGGGCAAGCCATGTCACCTCTCCATTGCCTCAGGTACACCTTAGATTGGGGGTTCTCAGCCAGTCCTTGGGACACACCTAGCCAGTCAGGCTTTCAGATACCTGCAATAAATGTATTTGAGAAAACTTTGCATGCCTGTCTCATGCATATTCCTTGTGGGTATCCTGAAAACCTGACTAGCTAGGTGTTACTATGAGGACTGAGTTGAGAACCACTTCCTTAACTTGTGAGCCCATTTAGACAGAGATATAACTCAAGTACCTGAATGTAACTTGTCTTGAGCTCAGATATAGGAAAAGGTGAATAAGAATAAAGCCCCTGATTTAGCTGAGGTGACATAATGTGGGCATGGATGCCCTGTTTTTCCCTACATTCCTGGTGCTTTGGCTCCTATAAAAGTATGGTGTTGATTGATTGATGGGGAAGCCAATCGCTGGTGTTAATGCTTTTGGTGGCATTCTGTTTAGGTTTGGGTTGCAGTGTGGGTGAGGATTTTTGTCCCTCCTGTCCTCCCTGGGTGGTATAGTTTGGAGAGGGTGGTTTGTTGCAGTTTGGCTGTGGTGAAGGTCTACCCTAGGAGATCAAAGGAGTATAGTTCATTGATGTTTGAGCATGAACTATACATCTTCTTTTGCGTCACCACTTGAGAAGGATTTGAGTGTTGTGTTAAAAATGTATCAAGACATTTGATCCGGATGGCCTGGCATCACCGCAGAATGGCCAAAAGTGATATATTTTTTATCAATTTGACATTACTGTCTAGTCAAGCAGTTGAAGTATAATTTACATGTGTTTGGCTGTAAGGGCAATAATTGTGGAGCCCTTTTGCTAAGCTGCAATAAGCACTAATGAGTGCTTATCGCACCTTAAAAATGCCTACTGTGGGGCGCACTATGGTGTCCTGCAGTAGTTTGGGGAATGGTGTGTGCGTCCCACGCCCTAAAAAATAGGGCTTTTTCTCTACTGCGGCCTGCCTCTAAGGTAACAGGAAGTTACATCAGAGAGGCAGGGCACAGTAAAGAGAAGAGGCCGGTGCCAGTAGCAGGGCAGCATATGGGAATCACTGCCACCACAGCCTTTGGAAAATGGAAAAAGAAGGTAAACTTGGGGATGGGGGTGGAGAAAGGAAGGGGGGAGATGCTGCTGCTGGAAGAGTGCTGCCTGAGGCCCCCACTTCTGTTGGCCTAATAGTGGGGCCACCACTGCCCAGTAGAGGCTGGTTGTGATTGAGCTGGAAGCCCAAAGGAGCAGGAAACAATTGTACCAAAAGAAATAGATACATAAAATTAAATAAATAGTCCACTAATATGCAGAAAGAGCACACATCTTTGGTCAGTTCTGAGTAGGACTGTATCTAGTGGTGAGTGAGGTGGTAGCCACCCAGGGTGCGGAGCCTGTGGTAACACCAAAAATGACTGAAATGCAAGTTTGGTTCATCAGCAAATGAAAAGCCAGAAAAGTGATACTCCACCTTATAACTGAAAGAGAAAAACGCCTAGATTTCGACCCAAATCGGGAGATAGACGTTTATCTCACAAAAACGAATAAATCGGTATAATGGAAAGCCGATTTTGGACGTTTTCAACTGCACTCCATCACGGAAGCGTACAAAGTTGACGGGGGCGTGTCGGAGGCATGGCAAAGGTGGAACTGGGGCGTGGTTATCGGCCGAGGAGAGATGGGCGCCTTTCGCCGATAATGGAAAAAAAGTATGCGTTTGTAGCTAGAATTTAGGGCACTTTTCCTGGACCCTGTTTTTTCACGAATAAGGCCCCCAAAAGTGCCCTAAATGACCAGATTACCACCAGAGGGAATCGGGGATGACCTCCCCTGACTCCCCCAGTGGTCAGTAACCCCCTCCCACCACAAAAAATGATGTTTCATAACTTTTTATTTTCACCCTCAAATGTCATACCCTCCTCCCTGGCAGCAGTATGCAGGTCCCTGGAGCAGTTGTTAGGGGGTGCAGTGGACTTCAGGCAGGTGGACCCAGGCCCATCCCCCCCTACCTGTTACAATTGTGCTGCTTAATGCTTAGTCGTCCAACCCCCCCCCCCCAAACCCACTGTACCCACATGTAGGTGCCCACCTTCACCCCTTAGGGCTATAGTAATGGTGTAGACTTGTGGGCAGTGGGTTTTGAGGGGGATTTGGGGGGCTCAACACACAAGGGAAGGGTGCTATGCACCTGGGAGCTCTTTTACCTTTTTTTTTGTTTTTGTAAAAGTGCCCCCTAGGGTGCCCGGTTGGTGTCCTGGCATGTGAGGGGGACCAGTGCACTACGACTCCTGGCCCCTCCCACGAACAAATGCCTTGGATTTATTCGTTTTTGTGCTGGGCGCTTTCATTTTCCATTATCACTGAAAAACAAAAACGCCCAGCTCACAAATTGTCGAATAAAACATGGACGTCTATTTTTTTCGAAAATACGGTTCGGTCCACCCCTTCACGGACCCGTTCTCGGAGATAAACGCCCATGGAGATAGACGTTTTCGTTCAATTATGCCCCTCACTGTCACCCATCCTTTTGTGTTGAGAAGAAGATGGAAGAGACCATAAGAGGGAAGGAAGTGTCAGAGGGGAGGAGTGGAGTGAGAGAGGAGCAGGGAGCAGAAGACACAAATGGACTTATCTGCCCCAGGTACTAAAATACCTACTCTTAGCTCTGGTTTTGAATTAAAGAGCATGTTTTGCTCAAGGCTTAAATTTTATATACGAGAAGCAAGATTGAAGAAAAACTTGTGGAAGTGAAAATGTACACATACATATTCTACAGATAAGTACATAAGTATTGCCAAACTGGGAGAGACCAAAGGTCCATCGAGCCCAGCATCCTGTTTCCAACAGTGGCCAATCCAGGTCACAAATACCTGGCAAGATCCCAAAAATGTACAAAACATTTTATACTGCTTATCCCAGAAAAAGTGGATTTTCCCCAAGTCCATTTAATAAAGGGCTATGGACTTTTCCTTTAGGAAGCCGTCCAAACCTTTTTTAAAACTCTGCTAAGCTAAATGCCTTTACCACATTCTCTGGCAACGAATTCCAGAGTTTAATTACACGCTGAGTGAAGAAACATTTTCTCCAATTCATTTTAAATTTACTACATTGTAGCTTCATCGCATGCCCCCTAGTTCTAGTATTTTTGGAAAGCGTGAACAGACGCTTCACATCTACCCATTCAACTCCACTCATTATTTTATAGACCTCTATCATATCTCCCCTCAGCCGCCTTTTCTCCAAATGCTGGCCTACTTTTGCCCAAAGCTTAAACCTGGCCAACAGTTATTTAAGGGTGAGAAAACAACAAGGTAAACTTTCCACCAAAACCCAAAATGGAAGATAAAAGCAAAAGGCAGATGTAATAAGAAGACAAACAGTCTTTAAAATCCAAAGGATCTCAGCAATTTACACATCTGTGCCCGACATGGCCATGTTTCCCCTTGAAACGGCTGGATTAGGGGCTAGGTTACCAGCTGGTGGAAAATTACAAACTTCACCATGTCTGGTCCAACAGATAACAAGGTTAAAAATAATGCTCCTTCCTCTGGGAGAGTTTGTGTAATTGAGAAAACTACCTGGTAACTTAGCCCCTGACATAGCCGTTTCAAGACGAAACATGGCCATCTTGGGCACAGATGTGTACATTTCTGGGAGCCTTTGGATTTTAAATAAAAACTGTTTAACTTCTTATTACGTCTGCCTTTTGCTTTTATCTTCCCACAGGTATTTAAGCAATGTTTCTCAGGCAGCCTGTGGCAGAAGGGGATTAAAATGTCACATCCCAGGAATTCTCCTGAGTGACTTTTCATTTTGTGCTCTACAAACAAGACTATACCTGCTTCTATGAATAGGAGAGGAGAAATACAATTTTGAACAAGAATATGATGACAAATAATATTGCGTTCAGTTCTGGTCGTATCTCAAAAAAGATATAGCAGAATTAGAAAAGTTTCAAAGAAGAGAGACTGAAATGATAAAGGCAGTGGTGTGCTGGTAAATTTTTAACAACAGGCTCTCTCCCCGGTCCACCTCGGCGCCCCCCCACCCACCGCTGTGCCCCCCCACCTCTGCGCCCCCCCAAAATTGCAGCGCTGGCCATAGCCGGGGGGAGGGGGCAATGCATTACTCTCATCAGGAAAAAAAATTAAATGATCCCAGGTTCCAATCTAATTCATGTTTAATATGGGATAAAATGCCATAAATAAGTAAATAAATATAAACTTTTAACGTTCAGCACCTGATTCTCAATGTGGACATATTCCAAACACTATAATGAAAATAAAATTATTTTTTTCTACCTTTGTTGTCTGGTGACTTTGTTTCTCCGATCATGCTGGTCCAGTATCTAATTCTGCTGCTCTCTATCTGTTCCCTTGACTCCGTTTCCAGGGCTTCCTTTCCATTTATTTCTTTTCTTTCCTCCTTTCTTCTTCATTTCTGGTCCTCCGCAGACCTGACTGTCCAGTGGATGTAGCTTCTTCCTATTTTCTCCATCCATGTGCAGTTTCTCTCCTCAATTCCTTTTCCCTCATCTAATCTCCTTTCTCTATCTTCCCTCCATGTCCATCATTTCTTCTCTCTCCCTTCCCTCCCCTCCATCCATGTCCAGAATTTCTCTTGCTCTTCCGTCCATCCATGTCCTGAAACTCTCCTCTCTCCCCTGCCCCCCTCTCCCCATCCATGCCCAGCAAGTCTCTCCCCTGCCCCCCTCTACCCATCCATGCCCAGCAAGTCTCTCCCCTGCCCCCCTCTCCCCATCCATGCCCAGCAGGTCTCTCCCCTGCCCCCTCTCCCCATCCATGCCCAGCAAGTCTCTCCCCTGCCCCCTCTCCCCATCCATGCCCAGCAAGTCTCTCCCCTGACCCCCTCTCCCCATCCATGCCCAGCAAGTCTCTCCCCTGCCCCCCTCTCCCCATCCATGCCCAGCAAGTTTCTCCCCTGCCCCCTCTCCCCATCCATGCCCAGCAAGTCTCTCCCCTGCCCCCTCTCCCCATCCATGCCCAGCAAGTTTCTCCCCTGCTCCCCTCTTCCCATCCATACCCAGTGATTCTCCTCCCTCCCCTGCCCTTCCCGCCTGCTCCCAAACATGTCCAGCGAACGATGTCCTTCGCCCCCACCCTCCCCTCCCGCTCCCATCTGTCTTTTTTAATTACCTCCGTCGAAGCCCGTGCTATTTAAAGCCCTGCTGCATGCAGGCCGTCTCTCCAGGCTTCCCCTGCTTGCTTCGGTGATGTTCGTGCCCTTAGTCCCGCCTTCGCGGAAAAAGGAAATGATGTCAGAATGACATAAGAAGGCGGGACTAAGGGCGCGAACGTCACCGAAGCAAGCAGGGGAAGCCTGGAGAGACGGCCTGCACGCAGCAGGGCTTTAAATAACGGTTTTGACGGAGGTAATTTAAAAAGTCAGATGGGAGCGGGAGTGGGAGTGGGAGGGTGGGGGCGAAGGATTGTTTGACATGTTTCGGAGTGGCAGGGGAGGTAAGCATGGCCTGTGATGGCGCCCTCCTGCCATGCTTACCTCCCCTAATAGAGCCGGGTCGCCCCCAACAACAACCGGCTCGCAAGAGCTGTCAAAATTTAACAAGCGGCTCTTGCGAGCCGGACAGAGCTGGCTCCAGCACACCACTGGATAAAGGGCTTGGAACTCCTTTCATATAAGGAAAGGATAAAGTGGTTAGGGTTCTTCAGTTTGGAAAAGGGACAGATAAGGGGAGATATGATTGAGGTCTACAAAATCCTGAGTGGTGTAGAATGAGTAGAATTTTTACTCGTTACAAAAGTACAAAGACTAGGGGACACTGAAGAAAGTTACATGGAAATACTTTTAAAAAATTGGCGGAAATATTTTTTCACTCAATGAATAGTTAAGCTCTGGAATTCTTTGCCGGAGGATGTAGTATCAGCAGTTATATTTGAGTTTTTAAAAGGTTTGTAAAAGTTCCTGGAGGAAAAGTCCATAGCCTGCTATTAAGACAGATATGGGGAAGCCAGTGCTTGGTAGTGTGGAATATTGCTTCTATTTGGGTTTCTGCCAGGTATTTGTGGCCTGGATTGGCCACTGTTGGAAGCAGAATACTGGTCTTGATGGACCATTGGTCTGACACAGTATGGCTGTTCTTATGCTCTTATGAAGGGCAGTTCTATAACTGGGCACCTGAATTTATGTGCCACTTGCACATATATCCTGGATTCTCTATATGGCACTCAAAATTGAGTGTCAATATTTGGGCACTGATCCAAGATAGGTGCCCAACTAAAATGGCTAACAAGCCAATTAGTGTCAATAATTGGGTGCTAATTGGCACCAATTTGGATTTGCACTACATCGTACTACACACTATTATATAACAATGTGCATCCAAATCCTATACTGCTCACCAAAATGGGGTGTGGCCATGGGAAGTATATGGGTGGGTCCAGGGGCATTTCTAAAATTTATGGATAGAGTTATAGGATACTGGGTTTGTGCACCCAAATTGGGCACCAGGAATTATACCTGGTTTCAACAGGCATAAGTCCTGGCGCCCAAATTTGAACACTGGAATCAGCACTCAGTGGTTTGAGTGCCAATTGTAGAATTAGCATTGAGCGCTGATTTTTGAGTGCCATTTACTGAATCTAGCCTATACTAACACTTTTGTAAATAAGTATACACTTACGTACAGTGGGGGAAATAAGTATTTGATCCCTTGCTGATTTTGTAAGTTTGCCCACTGACAAAGACATGAGCAGCCCATAATTGAAGGGTAGGTTATTGGTAACAGTGAGAGATAGCACATCACAAATTAAATCCAGAAAATCACATTGTGGAAAGTATATGAATTTATTTGCATTCTGCAGAGGGAAATAAGTATTTAATCCCTCTAGCAAACAAGACCTAATACTTGGTGGCAAAACCCTTGTTGGCAAGCACAGCGGTCAGACGTCTTCTGTAGTTGATGATGAGGTTTGCACACATGTCAGGAGGAATTTTGGTCCACTCCTCTTTGCAGATCATCTCTAAATCATTAAGAGTTCTGGGCTGTCGCTTGGCAACTCGCAGCTTCAGCTCCCTCCATAAGTTTTCAATGGGATTAAGGTCTGGTGACTGGCTAGGCCACTCCATGACCCTAATGTGCTTCTTCCTGAGCCACTCCTTTGTTGCCTTGGCTGTATGTTTTGGGTCATTGTCGTGCTGGAAGACCCAGCCACGACCCATTTTAAGGCCCTGGCGGAGGGAAGGAGGTTGTCACTCAGAATTGTACGGTACATGGCCCCATCCATTCTCCCATTGATGCGGTGAAGTAGTCCTGTGCCCTTAGCAGAGAAACACCCCCAAAACATAACATTTCCACCTCCATGCTTGACAGTGGGGACGGTGTTCTTTGGGTCATAGGCAGCATTTCTCTTCCTCCAAACACGGCGAGTTGAGTTCATGCCAAAGAGCTCAATTTTTGTCTCATCTGACCACAGCACCTTCTCCCAATCACTCTCGGCATCATCCAGGTGTTCACTGGCAAACTTCAGACGGGCCGTCACATGTGCCTTCCGGAGCAGGGGGACCTTGCGGGCACTGCAGGATTGCAATCCGTTATGTCGTAATGTGTTACCAATGGTTTTCGTGGTGACAGTGGTCCCAGCTGCCTTGAGATCATTGACAAGTTCCCCCCTTGTAGTTGTAGGCTGATTTCTAACCTTCCTCATGATCAAGGATACCCCACGAGGTGAGATTTTGCGTGGAGCCCCAGATCTTTGTCGATTGACAGTCATTTTGTACTTCTTCCATTTTCTTACTATGGCACCAACAGTTGTCTCCTTCTCGCCCAGCGTCTTACTGATGGTTTTGTAGCCCATTCCAGCCTTGTGCAGGTGTATGATCTTGTCCCTGACATCCTTAGACAGCTCCTTGCTCTTGGCCATTTTGTAGAGGTTAGAGTCTGACTGATTCACTGAGTCTGTGGACAGGTGTCTTTCATACAGGTGACCATTGCCGACAGCTGTCTGTCATGCAGGTAACGAGTTGATTTGGAGCATCTACCTGGTCTGTAGGGGCCAGATCTCTTACTGGTTGGTGGGGGATCAAATACTTATTTCCCTCTGCAGAATGCAAATAAATTCATATATTTTCCACAATGTGATTTTCCGGATTTAATTTGTGATGTGCTATCTCTCACTGTTACCAATAACCTACCCTTCAATTATGGGCTGCTCATGTCTTTGTCAGTGGGCAAACTTACAAAATCAGCAAGGGATCAAATACTTATTTCCCCCACTGTATGTAACTCTGGGGCCAATTTACTAAGCAGCGGTGTGTTTGGCGTGCACTGGGTCATTTTTTGCTGCGGCTGGGGGAAAGGGCATTTTTCAGTGGGGCAGTACATGGCCATAAGCTAAATTTAAAAGTAGTGCACAGCTATTTACTGCTTGAGCCCTTACTGCCACCCATTAACTTAGCACTAAGGGCTCATGCGCAACTCACTTAGTATTCATGTAGCGAGCGCCAATGTGAGTACGCTGCTGATTACCGCTGGGAACGCCCCCCACCCCCTTGGTAGAAAATAGAAAAATATTTTCTACCATGAGAAATAGCACGTGCCAACTTCAAAATTACCACTGGGTGCCCGCACTACCCTGGCGGTAGTGTTGATTTGGCACTCAGTACCTGCACATTAGACCTACCACTTCCCACATCTGTTTCTTAAAGCTGTGGATCACCTTCAGTGGCAGTCATTTTTGTTTCTTTCATAACCCATATATGCTTTCATAGTCTTATTGATGCCCTCCTAAGCTCTATGGATTGGTTTGGCTACTCCCTTGGTTCCATTCCCTAAAATTGTCTCACTTCCTTTCCATGGAGAACCTCCCATAAGTTGCTTTTGTGGTTTCAATGACTTTGGCCAAGGGTGCTTCTCTTACTGTGCATAAGAGAAGAATTACATACACTCAGGGATGGTAAACCTTACTCCTCAAATGTATAGTTGTTTTTCATAATTTCTAGAATCATGCTTATTTGGGAGATATACTTGAAATGCATTAGAAGGAAGGAAGGAAGTGCGTAGAGCAGGCAATGGAATGGAATGGAGTGGGCCTCTGAGGTCATAGCCCTACCAATATTTTACCCAACAACTAGGAACTAGAGATCTTGAGGATGGGGCAGGAGATTGGTTTGTTTGGCCCCTCCAATTAAAAAGTATTTGGCTGCCCCTGTGTAGGAGGGACAGTTTGCCCTAATGAGGATGAGCTCATAACTCAGAAGCTGTACATATCACAAGTTTGGAAGACAGCAGAGAAGAAGAGCAAAATAAGTGGAGAGAAAGGACAGTTGAAACATGAAAAAGGAAGACACAGAGGGTAGGCAGAGGGTGATCAAGGATAAGAAGGCAAGAATAAGAAAGTGAGAGTACGCGGTATGCTCTTGCTCTTTGAAGTGATTTTGTTAATTAAATGAGAACATATCTCACTCATCTACTCCTTAGTGGCCTTTTCTGTATTACTTCCCAAGTGAATGAAATATATTGTCTATATTTCCTAAAAGCTACACGAGTCAGGGATGCTTCCTGAGAGGGACCTTTTCTAACTGAGTTGTAGAGCTGTTCTCATCAACAGCAATTTCCTTAACAACTTCTTGTAATGTTAATTATGATATAAGAAGCTCTTGCAAAGAGTCTCTGCCACAAACAGGTGCATTAAAAATTATACTGCACAGTCACATTTTTTTCAATGTAGGTCCCCATATACAGCTATGATATACATTTCCAGATTCTGTATATCACTCCCAAATTTCTGCACCCAGCTTTGTGTGTGCATCAGAGATGCGTGTGCAAATAAATTGACTAATGAGCTTCAAAGCATAAATAAATGGGTGCTTACAACCAGTTATGGGTGTTAATTGGCAGTCTTAAAAATTTGTGCATGTAAGCATGATGCCTAATTTCAGACGTGTCTCTGAAAAGGGGGCGCAGTCAGGGTTGTGTGTGGGGGGGTTCGTGAATGGATTTACAGAATTCCCCCGAAGCGCACCTTAGTTGGGTGCTGGCATTTACACCTACTTTTAGAGGTATAAATAGTATACAATGCCCAAAAGAAAGGCAAAGGATCCTTATCAAATGTTTCTTTGTCAATAAATTTTGGTTGTTTACACCTGGCTGCTGGAAGTTCTTTGGTCCACCCCTACTCTCTTCAAGGTCCTCTTTTCATAGAAGTTCTTTCCTTTTTCTCCATTTTTTTGGAGCTTGGCATCTAGCTTGAGCGTTTTCACCAGCTCTATGACTGGCGTAAGTTCTCACAGCTAACTATAGGCATGTATAGGCCCACTTAGGCTATTATTCTATAAAGGAAAGTAGGCAATTTAAGTGCAGTGTTATAGCTAAGAAAGCGCACAGAATGTTGAGTATTATTAGGAAAGGGATGGAAATCAAACACAAGGATGTTATAATGCCGTTGTATCGCTCCATGGTGCGACCGCACCTCGAGTATTATGTCCAATTCTGGTCGCCGCATCTCAAAAAAGATATAAAGGAATTAGAGAAGGTGCAGAGAAGAGTGATGAAAATGATAAAGGGAATGGAACGACTTCCCTATGAGGAAAGGCTGAGAAGGTTAGGGCTCTTCAGCTTGGAGAAAAGGCGGCTGAGGGGTGATATGATAGAAGGCTACAAGATAATGAATGGATTAGAGCGGACAGATGTGAAGCATTTGTTTACACTTTCAAACAACAACAAAACCAGGGGACACAAGATGAAGCTAGAATATGGTAGATTTAATACAAATAGGAGAGAGTTTTTCTTTACTCAGCGTGTAGTTAGACTCTGGAACTCGTTGCCGGAGAATGTAGTGACAGCAGCTGGCCTTACGGAATTTAAAGGGGGTTTGGACAGATTTCTGAGGGAAAAGTCCATTGAACATTATTAAAAATTTTTTTTTTAGGTTTTGCCAGGTTGTTGAAGCCTGGATTGGCCGCTGTCAGAGACAGGATGCTGGGCTTGATGGACCCTTGGTCTTTTCCCAGTATGGCGGTACTTATGTAGAAGAGCGAAGGCAGATGTACACGCAAATCCAAATGAATGCCAATTAACAAAAATAATTCATTGTTGACACCTCGTTAACTCATTAATTTGCACACATCTGCCCTACAGGTCCCAAATTTGGGTGCCCTTCTTTGGGAAACCTATATAGAATCCATGGCTGTCTGCCTAGGTGGCCTGCACAAATAGCTGGTACAACCTGAAATGTCCAACTTAGTTTCAACTTCTATGTGAATATTCTGCAGTGCCACTTAATTGGAGGGTATTGCTAGATTCTATATGTGCTGACGCCTAAATTATGTGTGGATCGGGCGTATTCTATAATGATGCATATAGATTTTAGAAACGCCCATTCTACGTCCATGGCCATGAACCTTTTTCAACTATTCAGCTTATTTTCGAAAGAGAAGGCCGGCCATCTTCCGACACAAATCGTGAGAAAGCCGGCCATCTCTCAAGGCCGGCGAAATCGGCATAATCGAAAGCTGATTTTGGCCGGCCTCAACTGCTGTCCGTCGCGGAGCCGGCCAAACTTCAAGGGGGCGTTTCGGCAGGGTACAGAAGGCGGGACAGGGGCATGGTACGAGATGGCCGGCTTCGCCCGATAATGGAAAAAAGAAAGCCAGCCCTGACGAGCATTTGGCCGACTTGGTCCAAGTCCCCAAAAAAGTGCCCGAACTGATCAGAAGACCACTGGAGGGAATCGGGGATGACCTCCCCTGACTCCCTCAGTGGTCACTAACCCCCTCCCACCCTCAAAAAGTCAATTTTAAAAACTTTTTTTGCCAGCCTCTAATGTCATACTCAGCTCCCTGACAGCAGTATGCAGGTCCCTGGAGCAGTTTTTAGTGGGTGCAGTGCACTTCAGGCAGGCGGACCCAGGCCCATCCCCCCCTACCTGTTACACTTGTGGTGATAAATGGGAGCCCTCCAAACCCCCCCCAAAACCCACTGTACCCACATGTAGTTGCCCCCTTCACCCATAAGGGCTATGGCAATGGTGTAGAGTTGTGGGGAGTGGGTTTTGGGGGGGATTTGGGGGGGGTCCAGCACACAAGATAAGGGAGCTATGCATCTGGGAGCTATTTTAATGTGGTTTTTTTTTTTAATTTTTAGAAGTGCCCCCTAGGGTGCCCGGTTGGTGTCCTGGCATGTCAGGGGGACCAGTGCACTACAAATGCTGGCTCCTCCCATGACCAAATGCCTTGGATTTGGCCGGGTTTGAGAAGGCCGGCCTCCGTTTCCGTTTTCGGCAAACACCGAGGCCGGCCATCTCAAACCCGGCCATCTCTGACATTTGGCCCACCCCGACCGTATTATTGAAACGAAAGATGGCGGCCATCTCGTTCAAAAATACGGTTGGCCACGCCCCTTAACGGCTCCATCCTTGGAGATGGGCGCCCTTAGAGATGGCTGGCCCCGTTCAAAAATGCCCCTCCACGTGACTTAGAATTGAGGCGCATCACATTACAGAATATGTTTAGACAGTTGTGCGTGTAAATTCTAATTGATGCCAGTGTCAATAATTAAGTGGCAATTATCAGCGCTGAATAGCTTTTTAACTAATTAAATAGTGCACGCAAATCCAGAATACGACCAGATTTGCACGTGCAATTTAAGTCGCATTATACAGAATCTGGGGGTGTATGTATAATATGAAACTGTCTCATTTAGATGGTTTTAAATTACATATCCTCGATACGGCTGAATATAGACCTCCTCCTTTTTTCACGAGATTGCACAAAAAAGAATGACCTGGTAATCAAGGAATGAGCTGGAAACCTGGAGAGCAGATTGTAATTCCTGTTTCCATCACTGACATTTACCGTGGCCTTGAGCAGGTCACTTTATCTTCTCTTTTCTTAGGTACCCACTTAGACTGAAAGCTCTTTGGAGAACAGTTCTTTGTATTGTATGTAGTTTGTTTTAAGATGCCAATATAAATACAATTTGACTTTCAACAAGGAAAGGCACTTATAACTTGTTTTCTTCACATGCTGTGCATCCAAAGAGCATGATTTAAACCTTTTGTGTGGTCACATTATATGTAAGTGCATTTCCTTTGCAGAAGGCTCATCTATATAGTGATGCATAAACTGCTAGAGCTGGACCCCACGTTTCTTTCATGCCTTATTAAATCATATGATATATAACCTTTTCAGCCTTTGCAACATTGACACATTTTCATTGGAAGTTTTATAAACTTCTTTAGAAGTCACGTAGACCAATTCAGATTTCTGCTGCCTTGAAATTGAACGCCATAATGCACTGACATTAATGAATGGTAACATGTTTATGAATCATCTATTCACTGTCACAATCCCAGGCTTTGAACAAACAGTCACGGACTCTGGAACAACTTGAGCGCTTGGCCTACTGTCGACGAGCGGCAGCAGGAGGCAAAATCCCCCAACCCAGTGGCGTAGGAAGGGGGGGGCGGTGGGGCGGTCCGCCCTGGGTGCACGCCACTGGGGGGTGTCGGCTCCACTGGTTCCCTGCTCCCTCTGCCCCGGAACAGGATACTTCCTGTTCCGGGGCAGAGAGAGCAGGGAACCAGCGGACATGACGCAGCTCCCAGCGACGTGCAGTCGGGGCGGATTGGCCCTCCCGCCCGCTCCCCACTTTCCTATGCTAGTAAGAATGCGCTCGGGGGGGGGGGGGGTGCACGCCGAGGGGGGGGGGTGCGCCGTGCTGCACCATGGGGGGGGGGGGGGGTGCGCAGCGGTGACCCACCCCAGGTGTCAGCCGCCCTCGCTACGGCACTGCCCCAACCAAGACTGGACTAACAGGACTGGAGCTGTAGACAGGCAGGGCTGGAACAGACGGACTGGAACAACAGGAGACTGGAAAGGACTTGGCTTGGCTGGACTGGAACTGGATTCTGTAACGGGCTTGACTGAACTGGAACTGGATTCTGGAACAAGCTTGACTTGGCTGGACTGGAACCGGATTCTGGAATAAGCTGGGCTTGACTGGACTGGAACCGGATTCAGGAACAAGCTGGGCTTGACTGGACTAGAACCGGATTGTGGAACAAGCTGGGCTTGACTGGAACGGGATTCAGGATACTCAAGCAAGATTCAGGATTTACAAACAAGCTTGGCAGCAAACAGGGCACAGACAAGCAGGAAGGGACTGAAGCTAAAGACTACCAGGGTAAAGACAGACAAGCAGGGACAGAACCAAAGATGAAAGCTTGCAAGGCAGAGACAAGCAGGAAGGGAACTGAAGCTAGAGGCAGACAGGGCAGATACAAAAAGGAGGGGAACAGAAGCTAACTGGAGCTGAAGTCAAACAGGGCAGAGACAAGCAGGATACAAAGCTGACCCACACAGACAAACAACAGAACTAAGGCTGAAGCTAAGGTAGAAGGAACGAGAACAAGCAAGGCAGACTAGGCAGGACTCAAAGCAAACAAACAGAGAAGAACAGAAACAGAAGTGCACAAAGACACCCTAAACAGAGGTGCCCACGGGCACACAGGCTATGAACAAAGCAGCAAGGATCTAGGCAGAAGTGCCCACAAGCACACAGACTAACCTGGGAACCTTTGGCATTGCAAATGTCAACCACTTCCTTATAAACAGGACAGAGACAGGAAATACACAGAACCCAAAGTGAGGCTTGAAACATAGAGGAAGTGGAAACCCTACAGGACAGAAACAGGAAATACACACAACACCGAAGTGAGGCTAGGAACACACAGGAAGTAGAAACCCTACACTCTGAACACCAAAGTGACAGAGGCCCCAGTGATTTCTAGGTTACTAGAGCCACACTCCCAGTGGTCCCACAGTTCCCAGAAAGCACTCAGAGACCCAAAACACAAACCACCAGGATTCTTTATCAGTCCAGACAGACAGAGTCAACAAACTAAACAGATTTATTGTCACTCTGGAACAATGAACAAAAGTAACTGTGCAATCAGCAAACAATAACAGGTACCTGAATTATGGATCAATTATAATTCTAACTAAACATTTGCATACTGTCTAAACAGTACCTGGGAAGATCAGGATATATAATTCACTGAGCCTCAGCAAAGAGACCTGTCTCTCTTTTCTCCCGGGCTAAGACTGGACTGATTAGCACAGGAATGCCCCCTGATACACACCCTTCAAAAAAAAAAAAAGAAAAAAATGTAATTGCATAGATTAGCATGTGTTAAAATGGCGCTTACTGCATGAAATCTGAGTGCATCCCATCGTATGCCATTTTAAGCTACATTAGGTGCATGTTAGTACCTAACTCAGCTTAGTAAAAAGGTCCCATAGTTATTAATAAGTACATAAGTACATAAGTACATAAGTAGTGCCATACTGGAAAAGACCAAAGGTCCATCTAGCCCAGCATCCTGTCACCGACAGTGGCCAATCCAGGTCAAGGGCACCTGGCACGCTCCCCAAACGTAAAAACATTCCAGACAAGTTATACCTAAAAATGCGGAATTTTTCCAAGTCCATTTAATAGCGGTCTATGGACTTGTCCTTTAGGAATCTATCTAACCCCTTTTTAAACTCCGTCAAGCTAACCGCCCGTACCACGTTCTCCGGCAACGAATTCCAGAGTCTAATTACACGTTGGGTGAAGAAAAATTTTCTCCGATTCGTTTTAAATTTACCACACTGTAGCTTCAACTCATGCCCTCTAGTCCTATTATTTTTGGATAGCGTGAACAGTCGCTTCACATCCACCCGATCCATTCCACTCATTATTTTATACACTTCTATCATATCTCCCCTCAGCCGTCTCTTCTCCAAGCTGAAAAGCCCTAGCCTTCTCAGCCTCTCTTCATAGGAAAGTCGTCCCATCCCCACTATCATTTTCGTCGCCCTTCGCTGTACCTTTTCCAATTCTACTATATCTTTTTTGAGATACGGAGACCAGTACTGAACACAATACTCCAGGTGCGGTCGCACCATGGAGCGATACAACGGCATTATAACATCCGCACACCTGGACTCCATACCCTTCCTAATAACACCCAACATTCTATTTGCTTTCCTAGCCGCAGCAGCACACTGAGCAGAAGGTTTCAGCGTATCATCGACGACGACACCCAGATCCCTTTCTTGATCCGTAACTCCTAACGCGGAACCTTGCAAGACGTAGCTATAATTCGGGTTCCTCTTACCCACATGCATCACTTTGCACTTGTCAACATTGAACTTCATCTACCACTTGCACGCCCATTCTCCCAGTCTCGCAAGGTCCTCCTGTAATCGTTCACATTCCTCCTGCGACTTGACGACCCTGAATAATTTTGTGTCATCGGCGAATTTAATTACCTCACTAGTTATTCCCATCTCTAGGTCATTTATAAATACATTAAAAAGCAACGGACCCAGCACAGACCCCTGCGGGACCCCACTAACTACCCTCCTCCACTGAGAATATGGCCACGCAATCCTACTCTCTGCTTCCTATCTTTCAACCAGTTCTTAATCCATAATAATACCCTACCTCCGATTCCATGACTCTGCAATTTCTTCAGGAGTCTTTCGTGCGGCACTTTGTCAAACGCCTTCTGAAAATCCAGATATACAATATCAACCGGCTCCCCATTGTCCACATGTTTGCTTACCCCCTCAAAAAAATGCATTAGATTGGTGAGGCAAGACTTCCCTTCACTAAATCCGTGCTGACTTTGTCTCATCAGTCCATGTTTTTGTATATGCTCTGCAATTTTATTCTTAATAATAGCCTCCACCATCTTGCCCGGCACCGACGTCAGACTCACCGGTCTATAATTTCCCGGATCTCCTCTGGAACCCTTCTTAAAAATCGGAGTAACATTGGCTACCCTCCAGTCTTCCGGTACTACACTCGATTTTAGGGACAGATTGCATATTTCTAACAGTAGCTCCGCAAGTTCATTTTTTAGTTCTATTAATACTCTGGGATGAATACCATCAGGTCCCGGTGATTTACTACTCTTCAGCTTGCTGAACTGACCCATTACATCCTCCAAGGTTACAGAGAATTTGTTTAGTTTCTCCGACTCCCCCGCTTCAAATATTCTTTCCGGCACCGGTGTCCCCCCCAAATCCTCCTCGGTGAAGACCGAAGCAAAGAATTCATTTAATTTCTCCGCTACGGCTTTGTCCTCCTTGATCGCCCCTTTAACTTAATGTGGGATACCATTAAGTCATGTTTTTTTTTATCAGTAACATGTCATTTTAGCACATATCTTATTTTATACAAAGAGACCTAGTAACTAACAACTGGATTTAAAAGTAAAATAACATGTCTTAACAGTAGCCTACATTGATAACTTGCACCCTAAGGGGTGAATTCTATAAATTGTGCCTAAAATATCAGTGCATAAAAAAACGCATAAGTGATATTCTGTAAACCGCGCCTAAAGTTAGGCATGGTTTATAGAATTAATGCATAAGTGCAAGGGTCACATGTAAATTTAGGTGCATCCATGTGCACCAACAAAAACGTGATGCAAATGCCCTCACCTAAATTTATGTGTGGAACCCCCTTATTCTGTATTTGCGCATGTAACTTGAATCCACGCCCATGACCCTCCCATTTCTGCACCCCTTTTTCCAGGACACATGTAAAATTTAGGCATGGATTGTGTGCCTAAATTTACACACGTACATATTAATTGATTTCAATCAATGCTAATAATTGGTTAAGTCAATTATTGGTACCAATTGGCTTGTTATTCAATTAAATTGCTTACCCAATGTTTTTGTGGTGGACCATTTGTAAACCACATCGATTATATGTGATTAGTATGGCAGTATAGAAAATTATATACATGAATAAATAAATAAATAAAGTAAATTAGAACACCTTTTTGCTATCCAAATTTTATCTGGATAGTTATCAGGGCAGTGGACTGAACATTGCTGCCAATGGGAGAGCTGACAGGATCGTCCTTGCTCTGCCATGAACAGCCCCAGCACTTTCTGGATAATACTGGGGTGGCCTACAATGATTTTCAGTGGTGTTATCCACAGAAGGCTGATGAAGGTCTGGCGATTGCACTGGACAGTACTACTTATCTGAATAGCAGCACCTGCTATCCAGATAAGAAGTTTAGAATATTAGCCATACAATAATTAAACATGTAGATATGTTAAAACATCTGATAAAAATTGAATAAAATCAGCTAAGAAATTTCAGGTAAGCAAGAAAGAGTATTACCATTAACAATTTTGTACATTAATTTTTGCTACTTCATGAGGTTTGTGTGAACCTTTTTATTTTTATTCCTGTTTACATTTAACGTTCCTCACTTAGATCTGGTTCATTTTTAAGATTGATTTTTCTTTCTGGTGCTCCCTGATTGTCACAGTTTATTTCCTTGGCAAGGCACAACTGCAAGACAAAGAGAGAGTGTGAAGTGTAATCAACAAGAAGAAAAAATCAGAAGAGGAAGGGATAAGGGAAGTCAAGAACAAGACATTATCCCCTGGATTCTATATAGTGCAGCTTAAGTTGCGTGCACAAATTCAGTTGTATTCTGGATTTGCGTGTTCAGCTTAATTAGTTAACAAGCCAATCAGTGCCAATAAGTGCCACTTAAAAAGCAATTAGTGACATTAATTGGCATTAATTAGAATTTACGCAAACAGCTGTCTAAGTGTATTCAATTCGAAGTCACATAGTTGAAAACGGGATGTGGCCAGGGGCGTGGAATGGGCGGGTTGTGGGTATTTCTCAAATCTAAGTGTGTTATTATAGAAAACACCCAGTCCATGCCTAATTTAGGTGTCAGGATTTACACCAAGTTTTACTTGGCGTAATTGCCCGCAACTAAATTTAGTGACATGGATGGGTGCTCAGCATATTCTATAATCTGTGCAGAAATTTAGGCTTATTCTATATAGTATGCCTAAATTTAGGCATACTTTATAGAACACACCTAGGCGTATTTTTTTTCGGCACAGATTTTTCAGGCACCATATATAGAATCTAGCCCTATATGGTAAAGGATACAACTGCTGAGTTGTATAAATTAAACCATTATGAAACTAGAAAGCGTTCCAGGTAGTTGGGAGATATTTCTTCAGTGCCATGGCCACAATAATGTGGCCAACCAGCCATCTGGGACAAATGCACTGGAGCTTACTTCCACTGCTGGCCTTTGTTTGTTTATTTATTTAAAATATTTATTACCCACACTATTTGCAGATCTAGATGGGGAAGCAGTTGTTCCAGTGCTAACCTGGGTACCGAGGAAGGTCACCCTAGACTCTCCCTCCCTCTCTACTAGGTTTGGCACCTTGGTCAGCTGCTCATCTCACCTTGACTTCCTGATAACAGTAGTTCCCAAACCTGGTCCTGAAGGCAGCCCAGCCAGTTAGATTTTCAGAATATCCACAATGAATATTCATGAGAGAGATTTGCATGTATTTTGGGCAGTACATTCAAATTTCTCTCATGAATATTCTTTGTGGATATTATGAAAACCTGATTGACTGGGTGTTTCCAGGACCAGGTTTGGGAACCACTGGTCTAGAATGTGTCTGTAGATGAGTGTGTTTGTGTGTGTCCGAGTAAGAGATGGTAATCGAAGTATATTTGAGAGAGATTATGTGTGCACAATAGGTGTACTATGTGAGAGATCATATGAGAAAGAGAAACTGTATCAGAGCTAGATCAGAAGAAAGTATTTGTAAGAGGCTTGTGTGTATGGATATTATGTGGGTGAGGAAGAAGTTGATGTTAGAGTGTATCGGGAAGGGACAGAATAAGTATGTGAATAGCGGAGGATGTTAGAGAATATGGCTGAGGGAAAAGGGGTTACAGTGTGCAAGTGAGGGTGAGAGTGACAGTGAGGATGGTATTAAAGTGTCTCGGTGTGGGAGAGAAGATGTTAGAGTGTGTGGATATAGGGAAGCGTCTGGCTTAGGGAAATGGTATTAGTGTTTGAGTGTGGGGTAGGATGTCAAAATGTGAGTGGATAATGGCTATTATATTGTCGAGAGAGAGAGGCTATTACAGTGTTATTGTGTGTTACAAAGCATTAGAGTGTAGGTATAAGAGAGAGACTATGCAAGATTGTGCGCACATAGGAGAGACTGACAAGAGAAAGAGAACAAAGAAAGCAGTTACATTCGCGGCTTTTGGCGACTGACTTTCCCTCCTGCCATTATGCTTGTTAATTGGTCTCACTGCAGCAGGCAGAAGCACTAACAATGTTTAAGGTGTTGTGGGTCAGGCAGAAAACAGCTGGGCAACAGAAATACCAGGCGCGATTACATATGCAGCCTGCCAGCCAGGGAGGTGGCACTGACAACCCTGCAAACCTCATACTCCCAGCTGTGGCAAAACTGGCTGCTAGATACAGTAGAGGAGCTGTAATGCTGTACTTCTGTCACTACTGTTACATTTACTGATATTTTTCTGCCCAGATACTTATATGAGCGCACTGCAATTTACATATACATATATATTCAGTACACCACTGAATATATCTATATTAAAGCTACTCTATCTCATTTACTATTTTTAAAATCTTAAATATTTTCACAATTTCTTAATTTTCTCCATTTTTAATACAATTTAGTTGATTCTAAATTAAGTAATGTGCAGCTTTAAGTATACTTTACTGTGTGTACATTGTTCTAAGAATTTGTAACTGTTTTTATGTATGTGTAACCCAGGTCTTACACTCACATCAGCGTCCTGTCCAGCTCTCAGGGTCGGGCACACTTGACCCGGGCCACAAAACATAACTGTCTTTCCTTCCTCCTTGTACTGAGCTAGGTGCAGGCTGGGGCCGGTAAAAAAATTCAGTAGGCCGTAGGGTTTGAGCTATCCTTTTTCCTGCTTTATTTTTTTAGTTCTGTCAATCACTGTCTCATCCCTCTCATGTAAAGGAAGACTCCAGTCTAGGATTTTATAAAGCACAACAGAAACTTTACTGAAAACATTGCAACAGGCAATTCAAACCTTTCCAAACTAAGACAGTTAGGGCCCTTTTTACTAAGGCGTGCTAGCGTTTTCGGCACATGCACAAAATTAGCATACGTTAACTGGGTAGGTAGAAATTTTGTGGGCGCCTACACAACGCGTGCTAAAAACGGTAATGCATCTCTAGCACAGCTTAGTAAACGGGACCCTTAATTTGTAATCCAACTTGATATCTTTGTACAAACAAGTCACAAGCCAACTTAGGGATTTGGTGCATGTCTTCTATTCCAATTTGTAGATTCTACAGTATATACATATTTACATCTCTTCCTGTCCATTATCCATCCTTTCTTGGTGGAACAATCTAAGGCTGTGCCTGCAGCACTGGTGCAACAAGCAATCTCCATTCTGGACCCGTCCTCCCTATCTGTCCACTCTCCTCCAAAGGAGTACCTCTCCTACCTTAAAGTAGTCTATAATATATTTGTAATAATGTGAGTGCCATACTTCAAGCCAACAAAATAAATATAATTAAAGCAATCCGAGTCCCATGTTAATTACTGACTTTTGGAACTGGACCACAGCTTTTTCTGTGTAGGTACTGCAGTACATGCATTGAATCTGTGAATGTATTGTGGAAACCTGTGTGACCCCTGATGAAGATTTTTCCGAAACTTGGCCAAGTTGGGTCCTGTTTCCATTAAAGTTGACATTTGGATAAACTTTTGCAGTGTTTGTCCTTCCTTGGATCACTGCTGTTGTTTGGTTGTCGGTACTTCATATGTATACCTGATCTTGATTTGCCCTTGCCAATTTCAGGGTATAGACAGTAGAAGTCTGCCCGGCATGGTCCTTGTTCTAACTTCAGAAGTTGTCATTGAAGCCTTGAAAAGCTCCACTCCAACCGATCCAATTCTATTCAGCCACAAACAGGGCATAGACCATAGACGTCTGCCCAGCACTGGCCTTGTTCTCCAACTTCTGAAGCTGAATCTGTCCAGCCACGATCAGGACACATACCATAGAAGTCTGTCCAGCACTGGCTTTGCTTTCCCGTTACCAGTGTTGCCATTTAATCTCCACTAAGCTTCTTTGGATCCATTCCTTCTAAATAGGATTCCTTTGTGTTTATCCTACGCATTTTTGAATTCCATTACTGTTTTCATCTTCACCACCTCCCACGGGAGGGCATTCAAGGTATCTGCCACTCTCTCAGTGAAAAAATACTTCCTGACATTATTCCTGAGTCGGCCCCCCTTCAACCTCAATTCATGTCCTGTAGGTTCTACCACCTTCCTGTCTCTGGAAAAGGTTTGTTTGCAGATTAATATCTTTCAAATATTTGAATGTATGTATCATATCACCCCTGTTTCTCCTTTCCTCCAGGGTATACATATCATTTTCGTCACTTTTCTTTGAACCACTTCAAATCTTTTTACAGCCTTAGCAAAATAAGGCCTCCAAAACTGAACACAATACTCCAAGTGGGGCCTGACCAATGACTTGTAGAGGGGCATCAATCCCTCTTTTATTCTGCTGGTTAAACACTTCTCTCTATGCAGCCTAGCATCCCTTTGGCTGCGGCAAATGCCTCACCACATTGTTTCCTCACCTTGAGACACCATCACCCCGAGGTCCTTCTCCTGAGCCGAGCTTACCAATCTCTCCCCTCCTATCTGGAAAATCACTTTTGTATTTAGTGCATCACTCTGCACTTCTTGGCATTAAATTTTAAATACAACTATAGCACAATAAATATTTTTATCCTAAAAAAATAAAATGTGATGTGAATGTGCTGAGTTCATGCAGATACAACCATATTGGCAATTGGTTGAACCGGTGGAACCATCATAGCGTATTCAACGTTCCAAAGTAAGCTTGTCCAAGTTAATCCAGACACCAACCCAGGCATCAAACACTTCAAATGTGAACAATACAGTCAACATTTGAAGTGTTTGGTGCAGTTCTATCTCATGCATATTAATTATAGATATCCTAAAAGTCTGACTGGCTGGGTGTGTCCTGAGGACTGGGTTCAGAACCTCTGGTCTATGGTATCTATTATTTCTGCCTCTCTCTTTCTTTTAGTTGTTCCTCCCTATATCAGATAATATAATTGTAATAATTTTTTTCTTGTCCCACCTTTCCAATAACTATGAGCCAATAAATGTGCTTGCTATAATGGTTCTGATATAATTTAATTAAGCACTTTGCTTTTACAAGCACAGTTCAGAGCAGATTACAAATAAAACACTGTATATATTAGGCAATCAATTAGCACAGTAATACAATCCCAAATACATTGTACACTAAGGCAATCACATAATAAAGCAAAGCAATTACATTATTTAAAACAGTCAAGTTAACATTTCTGAAATAATTGTGCCTTACGAGTCTTTTAAAACCCAAGTCATTTGTTTCTTGTCTTATGGCCATTGGAAGATGATGCCACTAATAGAGAGCTCTGAAAGTTAAGATTCTCTTAAGCATGTTACTTTGGTGAAAACTATTAGTGGCTTCAAGCCACAGTTTATTATAAAGAATAAGAGGGGCATTTTAGATATGACATCTAAATTCAATTTTGAACATTTTGCTGAAAACATCCAAAAATCAAGTGGCGAACACAGTGATACTTGAACCAGAAAAACATCTTTCTTCTTGTTTCAGTGGCTGTTTGCTAGGTGGTTTTGTGTTCAGTGTGTCTATCTTTTTGACCATTTTTGAAAAAAAAAAAAAGAAATGTCCAAGGGAAAAACGCACAAAAAACAAGCCATTGGGATGTATGGGGGGGGGGGGGGGGGGAGGGGGGGCAGCATTCTTAGTAGATTGGCTACACAGACATCCCAGCAGAGCACTTGAGCACCCTAGGGGGCACTGCGGTGGACTTCACATAGAAGGTCCCAGGTACACATCTCACTGTTACCTCATTATATGGTATGGTGAACCCTCCAAAACTCACCAAAAACCTACTGTACCCAACTGTATACTACTACAACAGCCCTTATATCTGCAGGTGTCACCTATATGTGGGTAAATTAGGTTTTTGGTTGACTGTGGACAACTCACATCTTCCACCACAAGTGTACCAGTTAGAGTGAGATATGGGACTGGGTTCCCTTCTCTACAGTGCACTGTACTTACTACTAGGCTACTCCTGGGACCTGCTTGCTGCTATAATAGGCCTGAAGCTGTCATAGAGGCTGGTTTGTACTATTTCTATTACATCTTTGGGGGTGGGAGGGGTCATACCTTAATCTGTTCAGTGACAAGTTGGTCATTTAGGACACCTTTTTGTGATTTAATTGTAATTGAAACAGGTCTAGACCAAAACGTCTATCTTTTAGCCCTGGATGTTCTTGCTTTGTTCCATTATGGCAGAAAATGTTCAAGTTTTGGGAACTCCCATATCCCGTCCCCAAGATTCTCCCTTGTAATTTGGACACACTTCATATAAACTGCATAGAAAAATGTATTGAAAATGGGTTTTGAAAATAGCAATTTGGGCATTTTGGCAATAAAGATAACCATCAGCCACTTCGTGCTGCTTTTTGGACATTTTTCTGTTTAAATGAGCCCCTAGGACTGTTAAATTAAAAAAAAAAAATTTGTAAATGCAATATTGAACCCATAAAAGCTGGCACTGTACTATACAGAATTTTTAAAACAAAATTTATAACCTTAAAAAGAATACCAGCCTCTATAGGCAGCCAGTGCAAATAAATCAGAAATGGGGTGACCCTATTCCATCTACAGTAGCCCAGAATTAGTTTAGCTTCAGTGTTCTGCAAACGTTGTAATCTTCAAAGTGAGTTATATGTTCTCTGGCAGGCAGATATTTTCAGCTCTTACCTGGATAACATTGGACCATTTAACTCATTTAGGGGCAACAATATCAACATGTTATTTTATAGTTAACTCTGCTTTATTAGTAACTAGGTCTCATTGCATAAAATGAGACCTGTACTAAATTAGCACCAGTTTGTGGTAAAATAACAAGTCTTATAGTCTACACATACTGAAAAATGACAAGCACACTCTTATATTAAAGGGAAGGAAAAGCCTCCGGTCTCCCACTTAGCCATCTCTCTCCTCTTCAATCTGTTCAAAATTCTGCTGCATGACTAATATTCCGCCAGTGTCGCTATGCTCATATTAGCCCTCTCCTCAAGTCACTTCATGGCTTCCTATTCATTTCCGCATACGGTTCAAACTCCTCTTATTGACTTTGCACCGCTTCAATTCTTTTTGCTAAGGATGTAAGGGGAATCGAAGCGGTGCAGAGAGTGGTGTGGGATTTGCGTTGCAGGACGTGTGAGGAGAGACTTGCTGGGCTAGACGTGTGTGCTCTGGAGGAGGGGAGAGGCGGGGGTGTTGTGGTGCGGACATTCGGGTATTTGAAGGGTGTTAATCCGCAAACGAACCTTTTCCGGAGATGTGAAGGCAGTAGAACGAGAGGACATGACATGAGATTGAAGGGGGACAGACTCAAGAAAAATGTCAGGAAGTATTTTTTCACGGAGAGAGTAGTGGATGCTTGGAATGCCCTCCTGTGGGAGGTGGTGGAAATGAAAACGGTAACGGAATTCAAACGTGTGGGATAAGCATAAAGGAATCCTGTGCAGAAGGAATGGATCCTCAGGAGCTTAGTCGAGATTGGGAGGCAGGACTGGTGGCTGGGAGGCAGGGATAGTGCTGGGCAGACTTATACGGTCTGTGCCAGAGCCAGTGGTGGGAGGCGGGGCTGGTGGTTGGGAGGTGGGGATAGTGCTGGGCAGACTTATACGGTCTGTGCCAGAGCCAGTGGTTGGTAGGCGGGGCTGATGGTTGGGAGGCGGGGATAGTGCTGGGCAGACTTATATGGTCTGTGCCCTGAAGAGCACAGGTACAAATCAAAGTAGGGTATACACAAAAAGTAGCACATATGAGTTGTCTTGTTGGGCAGACTGGATGGACCGTGCAGGTCTTTTTCTGCCATCATCTACTATGTATGTTACTATGGAAGGAAAAGCCTCAAAGAACTCAAAGTTCCATAAAAAGACTCAAAGAGCTAAAAAGATCAAATATGATCACTTTAGTTCAACATTGACAAAATCCTTCCCATAGGAACTTTCATTTTCATCTAATGCAATGCATTTCTAATGTAAAATGACACTAAATGACAAATAGCATTTATCTTTTATATCGCTACTATGGTGTGTTGATTCAGAGCCAAAACGCCGTTGTTAGGACTGTATGCTGACCCCCCCAGGCCAACGATGGCCAGCATTTTGCTTAGGCTGCTTCAGGGTCCTGGTGGATAAGTGTCTTCTACAAAAAAACAGTTGTGTGCTTGTCATTGTTCAGTACGTGGTTTGTGTAGACTGTTTGAGTGTATCATATGTTACATCCACACCTGTTTTTTTTTTTAAATAACAAGTCTTAACCAGTGGTGTAGCTACGGGGGGCCACAGAGGCCTGGGCCCCCAAACTGGATTTGTGCCCCTGGTTTGGCTGGCAGGGGTCCCCATCCTCCGCCAGCTGAAGCATTTTTTTCTACTGCTGGTCTCCGGCACCGCTGCATTTCCTGCCCTGCTTTCTCTTCCCTTCACATCCGGCACAATTGTTTTAGTGAAACTGAGCATGCGCACATGCTCAATTTCAATAAAACGAGCATGCCAGACATCACATGAGGGGAAGAGACAGCAGGACAGGAAATGTGGTGGTGCCAGAGACCAGCATTGGAAAAGGCGCTTCAGCTGGCAAGGGCTGGGGACCCTCGCCAGCCAAGGCATGTGCGGCAGCAGTGCTTCAGCTGGTAGGGGTTTGGAGACCCCCGTCAGCCAAGGTGTGTGTAGCAACAGCGGCAGTGGGTGGCGGGGTGGTGGACCAAAATGTGCCCCCTCCCTTTGGGCTCTGGCCCCCTCCCACCTCGAGGTCTGGCTATGCCCCTGGTCTTAATGGTAGCCCATGTTGCAAACTATACCCCTAAATGAGAAGATATTATCCAGATCAGTGGTGTAGCAAGGATTGAATGGGTTCCGGGTGGAAAAATTGAGATGAGACCCCCCCTCTAACTCTATCACTCACAAAGTAGTGGGGACTGGGGGGTGCACATTTCCTAAAGCTACTACTACTACTACTTAACATTTCTAGAGCACTACTAGGGTTACGCAGTGCTGTACAAATTAAACAAAGAAGGACGGTCCCTGCTCAAAGGAGCTTACAATCTAAAGAACGAAATGTCAAGTTGGGGCAGTCTAGATTTCCTGGGTAGAGGTGTAGTAGTTAGGTGCCGAAGGCGACATTGAAGAGGTGGGCTTTAAGCAGTGATTTGAAGATGGGCAGGGAGGGGGCCTGGCGTATGGGCTCGGGGAGTTTGTTCCACGCGTGGGGTGAGGCGAGTCAGAAAGGGCGGAGCCTGGAGTTGGCGGCGGTGGTGGAGAAGGGTACTGAAAGGAGGGATTTGTCTTGAGAGCGGAGGTTACGGGTAGGAACGTAAGGGGAGATGAGGGTTGAGAGGTAAGGAGGAGCTGCAGATCGAGTACATTTGTAGGTTAGTAGCAGAAGCTTGAATTGAATGCGGTACCTGATCGGAAGCCAATGAAGTGACTTGAGGAGAGGGGTGATATGAGTGTATCGGTTCAGGCAGAAGATAAGACGTGCAGCAGAGTTCTGAATGGACTGAAGGGGGATAGGTGGCTAAGTGGGAGACCAGTGAGGAGTAGGTTGCAGTAGTCAAGGCGAGAGGTAACGAGAGAGTGGATGAGAGTTTGGGTGGTGTGAAAAATTGAGATGAGGCTCCCCTCTACCCTCTATCACTCACAAAGTAGTGGGGACTGGGAGGGTGCACATTTCCTAAAGCCAGTGCTTTTTTTGTAGAAAAAAGGTGCCGGTACTCATTGTGGGCGGGGTCACCACATATGGCTCCACCCCTATGATAGCCACACCCACACCCACATTGGCCACACCCCTTATAGCAGCCATGGCGCATATAAACAGACATCATTGAAAATATACTAGTATAGGAGAAAAAAATAACATGATTTTTTTCATTATAAATAATTTCTGTAAGCTGCTACAGCTCCAGTATACCCAGTGCAAAATAAGACAGCAGATGTAAACACTAAAATGAAAATAAAATGATTTTTTCTACCTTTGTAGTCTGGTGACTTTGTTTTTCTATCCATATTGGTCCCAGCCTCTGATTCTGCTGCTCTCTATCTGTTCTCTTAATTCCATTTCTAGAGCTTCCTTTCCATTTATTTCTTTCCTTTCCTCTTCTTCATTTCTTGCCCTACATCCATAAGTAAAAGCTGGATCCTCCTCTGCGGAATTGACTGGAGGAGGTACAACATGGATCCAGCTTTTGCCTATTTTCTCCATCCAAGTGCAGTTTTTCTCCTCTCTTTCCTTTCCCTCATCTCCATCCATGTGCATCTTCTTTTTTTCTTTCCTCCGCTCCATCCATGTCCAGCATTTCTCCTCTCTCTTCCCTCCCCTGTATCCATATAAAGAAATAATTCTCTCTCCCCTCTCCTCCATCCAAGTGCATTTCTCCTCTCTCCCTGCCAACTCCTCCATCCATCCATCCATCCATCCATGTCCAGCAATTCTCCTCTATCTACTGCTCTCCTCTCCATCCATGTCCAGCATGTCTCCTCTCTCCCCTGCTCTCCCCTCCCATGTCCAGCGATTCTCCTCTGTCCCCTGTCCTCCCCTGCCATCCATGACCAGCCATTCTTCTCTGCCCCCTGTCCTCCCCTGCCATCCGTGACCAGCCATTCTTCTGTGCTCCGTCCTCCTCTGCCATCCGTGACCAGCCATTCTTCTCTGCCCCCTGTCCTCCCCTGCCATCCGCGACCCATTCTTCTCTGCCCCCTGTCCTCCCCTGCCATCCATGTCCACTGATTATCCTCTCTCTCCTCCCCTCTCCTTCATGTCCAGCAATTTTCTCTTCCCTGCCCTCCCCTTCTTCTCCAGCCCCAGCATCAGACCCTCAGCCCCAAACCTCAGCGTCTGTCCTTGGTCCCTTTTTCTCCCAGCCACAGAGTCAGACTCTTCTCCCTAAATCAGCTCCCTTCTCCCAGCCCCAGCAAAATACCCTTCTCTCTCCTCAACCCCTAGCGCCCAGCATGTGCCCTGTTCTCCCATCCCCAGGGTCTGCCATTCATCCAACCCCCACATCAGACCTTCTCCCCACCCGACGTCGAGATCCAGCGCCCCTGCCCCAGCTGCCCGCCCTCTTTGCTTCCCGACAGCCCTGCTTTCCGGTCCAAACCTCCCCCCCCCCCCCCCCCCCCCCCCCCCCGCGACGCGTTTCAATCTTTTATTTATTTTTTTTTACTTGCAGTCACAGCGCCGGCGTTGTTGAGAGGACCAGGCTCGCCTCCTCATGCTTTCCTTCCCTTCGGTGTTCCGATTCGCTGCCTCTCAGTGTCCCGCCTTCCTGTGACGTGTTTCCTGTTTCCGCGAAGGCGGGACACTGAGAGGCAGCGAATCGGAACACCGAAGGGAAGGAAAGCATGAGGAGGCGAGCCTGGTCCTCTCAACAACGCCGGCGCTGTGACTGCAAGTAAAAAAAATAAATAAAAGATTGAAACGCGTCGCGGGGGGGGGGAGGTTTGGATCGGAAAGGAGGGCTGTCGGGAAGCAAAGAGGGCGGGCAGCTGGGGCAGGGGCGCTGGATCTCGACGTGCGGCAGGAACGCAAGTCAGGAACCCTAGGGAAAAAAGGTGCCGGTACGCCGTACCGGCGCGTACCGGCACAAAAAAAGCACTGCCTAAAGCTGACATATTACAATTAATAAATTCAGAAAAAAAAACACTTTTTCTCTATTTTTTTGTCTGAGGTTGGTCTTAGTGTCTCTCTTCTTTGTTCTTAACTCTCTCCAGGGTCTCCTGTCCTTTTGACATTTCTTCTCTATGTCCACCATCCTTCTTATGTGTCTCTATCCATCTTGTCCAGTATCTCTCCTTTGTGTCTGTGTTACTGTGCCTATGCTCCCTCCAGAGCCAGCATCTCTTTTGTGTCCCTGTCCCTCCTCATGTCTGGCTTCTCTTTTTCTTCTTCCTCCTGCGTCCCCTTGACACCTTGACTCCCCTTCCAGTCACCCACTCACCTTCTGTAGTCTGGCATCTCTCTCTCTCATTCGCGCTCTCTCTCTTCCTCCTTCCAATTGGGCCAGAGTCTCTCCCCCAGTCCAGTCTCTGCCTCTCTCTCTCTTTCCTCTACTCCCCCCAGTCCAGTATCTGTCCTCTCTTCCCCCTCCCCTTTGCTCCAGGTTCCTATCTCACTCTTCCCTCAGCCCCCCATCCCACCTCAGGTCTAGCATCTCTCTCCCTCTCTCCTAATTTTGAGGTGCGGCGACCAGAATAGAACACAATACTCGAGGTGCGGTTGCACCATGGATCGATACAGTGGCAGAATAAGATCCTTATTTTTGTTTTCAATCCCTTTCCTAATGATACCCAACATTCTATTTGCTTTCCTAGCTGCAGCAGCACATTGAGCAGAGGTTTTCAACGTATCATCTACGACGACACCTAGATCCCTTTCTCGGTCCGTGACTCCCAACGCTGAACCTTGCATGACGTAGTTATAGTTTGGGTTCCTCTTTCCCACATGCATCACTTTGCACTTGTTCACATTATTTTATTTTGTTACATTTGTACCACGCGCTTTCCCACTCATGGCAGGCTCAATGCGGCTTACATGAGGCAATGGAGGGTTAAGTGACTTGCCCAGAGTCACAAGGAGCTGCCTGTGCCTGAAGTGGGAATCTTACTCAGTTCCTCAGTTCCCCAGGACCAAAGTCCACCACCCTAACCACTAGGCCACTCCTCCACATTAAACGTCATCTGCCATTTAGACGCCCAGTCTCCCAGTCTCGTAAGGTCCTCTTGTAATTTTTCACAATCTTCCCGCGATTTGACTACTTTGAATAACTTTGTGTCATCGGCAAATTTGATTACCTCACTAGTTACCCCCATTTCTAGGTCATTTATGAATATGTTAAAAAGCAGAGGTCCCAGCGCCGATCCCTGAGTGACCCCTCTAACTACCCTTCTCCTACTCTCTCTTTCCTATCTTTCAACCAGTTTTTAATTCACAGTAAGACACTACCTCCGATCCCATGTCCCTCTAATTTCCTCTGTAGTCTTTCATGAAGGACCTTATCAAACGCCTTCTGAAAATCTAGATATACCTAAGGCTTACAAGGCAAACAAGAACTATGAGCCTACCGTGTGGGGCTCTCATTTGATGCCCAGATACATCCCTGAGTGAACAAAAATACTTGTGTGAGTTCAATAAGTGTAAAACTAAATAATCTCAAAGTGTATAAAATACATCCACTGCTAACAAGTCTGGTGTCCCCAGTAAAACATGGCTGAAAATATACCTTTCATCAAGTATTCCGCTAAAGAGTCATAATCTTTCGAAAATGGTACTTATCTTAGTGTCAAACAATAAGCAAATTATCTTGTTCTTAAAACTTGAGAAAGAGTGTGCCACAGATACAATTGTTCTTAATAATACGAGCCTCAACTGCCCCAGGATGTCATAGACTTTTACACATGATAACCCTATGGGGCGCACTCTCATCGGCAAGTTGTAAAAACCATAGTGAGAAACAACTCCCTGAAGGGAGAAAAAAAAACACTACTGAAAAAAACCAACTATAAGTAATATACAAAAAAATAATGACAACTAATTTACTCAAATTTTAAAGTGTTTGTAGTCGAACTGTCTACTTCAGTTTCAGGACCCGAACTGAGCCACTACATTTGCATATTTAACTTAGCACTTAGGACCCCTTTTACCAAACTGCGGCAAAAGTGGGTCTGTGCTGGCATTGGCGCATATTTTTCACACTCGCCAAGGCCCCCTTTTAGTGCAACAGGTAAAAGGGAAGTCTCTCTTTCCTGTAGGAAATGGGCATGTGGCAAGTAAAGCTGCGCAGCCATTTCAGGTTGGGGGGGGGGGGGCTGGCAGCAACTGAGTAGCGCACGGCACTGCCCGGTTACCACTGGGTACACTCTGGTGCTACAAAAATAAATATATTTTTGTAGTGCTGGATATAACGGCGTGCTAGGGGTGGGAAGTACCTCTGGGTTGCTGTGGTAGCTCGGCGTTACTTCCTGTTTAGCAAGTGGTAAGCCCGGTTTCGGCTTACTGCTGCTTAGTAAAAGGGGCCCTTAGCTTACTTATGGCCTTTTCAATTGTAGAAAATATGATGAAAACAGCATTCCAAAATTCATGGCAGTACCGGCTGGAGTGCGCGCCATTTCCGGTGCTCTGGGAAATGTTTTTTTTTTCCCCTAGCGCTGTGCTAACCCGGTAATAATTGGGCATCACTGTGCACTGCCCGGTCACTGCTGGGTTACCATGGGAACCCTTACCGCCATCTCAGTGGGTGGTGGTAAGTGCTCCCCGCCGCATGACCATGCTGTAGGAGTTATCTTACTGTGTGGACATTTGGGGGGGGGGGGGGGCATTTTATCAGCTGCGGTAAAGAGGGTCATGGCGCGCGGAAAAAATAGCCCCCACCGCTACCTCTGGGTCCTTTTTCCTGCAGCTTAGTACAAGGACCCCTAAGTCAATATTCAGCCCTTGCCCACATAAGTCAAACCGCTTAAAGATAAGACTTTTATATGCAGGCATGATTTAAGCAGTTTACTTATGCAGTGAGAGGCTGGAATGCCCATAAATTAGCCACTTTTGAGTTCGATTACTAGCTGGTCATTTTTAGTGAAGATAACCAGTTAAGTGCCACTGAAAATGACTGGATATCCGCAAACAAGCGATTTAACTGTTCTGTGCCCATTTCAGTCTTATTAAATTGTTTTGAATATCAGCCAGTAGGTGTTCAGAAAGAGTGTGCCTACTTTTACATGATCTGCATGTACACATTCCTCAGGGCATAACTTGGACGAAACAGGGGCAGAGTTGCAGTGTATGTGTTTTTTTTAATAAAATATGCATGTACATAGGGACCCCCTAATTCTATAAAAGTTGCTAAAATTTGTGTGCGAATTAATTGATTAATGAGATAATTAGTGCAATGAGTTTTGGCACAGGAATAAGCTACAGTAAATGAATCTTGCCTTGGTGAACAAAATTGATCACATAGCTCAAAACTGACAAAAAAAAGGGGCTCAGTTTTGGAAAAGTACTCTTTGTATGTATTTTTAAACATGCTGTGATTGATGGCAAAATAATTTGCATCACATCTGTAGTGGTGTGGGAGGTAAATATGTTTTCTTCACAAGGAATCACAAGGTTAGTTTTGCTTCTCTACAATCCGTGAGTTTTCCTCACAGTGAAGCTGCATTTCCTAGTACTTGATCAAAGTGTACAGTACACGTCTCATATTGAGTTTTACAAAAAATAACCTGGTAAATGAGTTGAAAAAAGTTGCCAGATGGTTGGTGGATTCACATCTGACTCTAAAACCTAATGATTTGTCAGGGCGATCTTCCTCACTGATATCAACGTTTTTCTGTTAATGAGAGAGGCTGTAATTATTCAGACAAATGAAATATAAAATTAGCACATTGTTACAATTTCTTCTTGTGTATCTGTGTGCCTTGTTGTAACCTACATTGCTAGCACGCTTCAAATGATTGAGTTAGCAGGTTAGTTTGGAGTGAAGTTTGATAAAGTTGATCCTGTATTTTCAAATGTGCTTTTTTTTTTTGGGGGGGTGGGGAGGGAGGAGTTTGGAAACAAATGTTAAGAGAGTGCCCTATGGGCTAGATTCTATATTTTGCACCTGAAAAATCCATGCAGTAAAAAAATACGCCTAGGCGTGTTCTCTAAAGGAGGTCTACATTTTATAGAGTAGTCTTAAATTTCCATGCGGTATATAGAATATGCCAAGTGTCTCTCCATGCTACCAAATTTGGTCACGTCCATTTAGGCCATGTTTTACTTGGCATAAATCCTGATGCCTAAATTAGGCATCTGTCCTGATTAGATTGTAAGCTCTGTCGAGCAGGGTCTCCTACATGCTTAAGTGTACAGCGCTGCATACGTCTAGTAGCGCTATAGAAATGACAAGTAGTAGTAGAGTGGGTGTATTCTATAATAATGCACATAGATTTTCAGAATGCCCACGGCCTGCCCATTCCATGCCCATAACCATGCCCCCTTTTCAACTATGCGACTTCGAATTTAAGCACATAACGTTACAGCATACACAGCGAATTGTGTGAGTAAATCTTTATTAATACCAATCAGTGCTGATAATTGCATGTTAACATCCAATGAACAGTGCTGATTAGCAAGTTAACCAATTAAGTTACGTGCATTGTTGTAGAATATGCTTTACTTTTGACATGGAAATTAAGTCACAGTATAAAGAATTTGGGGGTATGTGTGCATAGGGGTGATTCAAGAAAGTATATCAAAGATTAGGCACCAAACATTTGGGCACTAACCCCCCAATTCTACAGACGTCGCCAAAAATTGTGTGTGCAAATTTGGGCATGCACCCAATTTGTGCGCACAATTTAATTGAATAATGAGCTAATTACTTATAATTGGCTTTTTAACAAGCAATTATTGGCACTAATTGGAACCCTCCCATTCTGCCCATGACCCTCACATTCCCCTCTTCCCCGTTTTTCAGATAGCATGTAAAGTGTAAGCACAAATCCCGCACCTAAATTTATGCACGTAAATGCCAATTAAATCTAATTAGTGCCAATAATTGCTTGTAAGAAATCCAATTATTGGCGCTAATTAGCTAATTATTAAATTGTGTGTGCAAATTTAGGTGCAGGATCCTAGTCTAATTTTACTTGTGAGTTAAAAAAAATAGGGGCACGGAAATGGGAATCGTGCCTAACTTTAGGCACGGCCGTTTGCACCAACTAAATTGTGGTGTGAATGTACTTATCCCCGTTATTCTATAACAATGCACGTTAATTTTAGGAACCCCCCCCATTCTGCCCATGACCCTCACATTCCCCTCTCTGCCGTTTTTCAGATAGTAACATAGTAGATGACGGCAGAAAAAGACCTGCATGGTCCATCCAGTCTGCCCAACAAGATAAACTCATATGTGTATACCTTACCTTGATTTGTACCTGTCTTTTTCAGGGCCCAGACCGTATAAGTCTGCCCAGCACTATCCCCTCCTCCCAACCACCAGCCCCGCCTCCCACCACCGGCTCTGGCACAGACCGTATAAGTCTGCCCACCACTATCCTCGCCTCCCAACCACAAGCCCCTCTTCCCCCCACCGGCTCCACCACCCAATTTCGGCTAAGCTCCTGAGGATCCATTCCTTCTGCACAGGATTCCTTTATGTATATCCCACGCATGTTTGAATTCCGTTACCATTTTCATCTCCACCACCTCCCGCGGAGGGCATTCCAAGCATCCACCATTCTCTCTGTGAAAAAATACTTCCTGGCATCCTTTTTGAGTTTGCCCCCCTTCAATCTCATTTCATGTCCTCTCGTTCTACTGCCTTCCCATTTTCAGATAGCATGTGAAATGTAGTCACAGATCCCGCACCTAAATTTGTGCACATAAATGCTAATTAAATCTAATTACTGCCAATAATTGCTTGTAAGAAATACAGTTATTGGTGCTAATTAGCTCATTATTAAATTGTGTACACAAATTGGGCTGGCTGCCCAAATCTGCGCATGCAATTTTGACTTGTATAGAATTAAGGGGAAAATGCGCACTCAAGTCTGTAAAATCTGGGAGATAGTGCACACTGTCTTAAAGTGTGTGCGCTATTTGCACATATTGGCCTGCGAACCAGTACACATGCAAATTATCATGTATGCATACTATCGGGAGAGAGTGCACACTATCCCCTGGATTCTATGTATGATGCCTAGATATTGGTGCCTAAATTTGGGTATGATCCTGAGATGTGTGACTAACTTAATTGGCTAACATAAGAATAGCCATACTGGGTCAGACCAATGGTCCATCTAGTCAGTATCCTGTTTCCAACAGTGGCCAAACCAGGTCACAAGTACCTGGCAGAAACCCAAATTGTGGCAGCATTCCATGCTACCAAACCCAGGACAGCAGTAGCTTCCCCATGTCTGTCTCAATAGCAGACTATGGACCTTTCCTCTAGGAACTTGTCCAAACCTTTTTAAAACCCAGATACGCTAACTACTGGTACCACATCCTCCAGCAAAGAGTTCCAGAACTTAACTATTCTTGGAGTGAAAAAAATATTTCCTCCTATTTGTTTTAAAACTATTTCTATGTATCTTCCTTGAGTGTCCCCTAGTATTTGTACTTTTGGAACAAGTAAAAACTCAATTCACTTCTACACATTCTACAGCACTCAGGATTTTGTAGACCTCAATCATATCTCGCTTCAGCCATCTGTTTTTCATGCTGAAGAGCCCTAACCTCTTTATCTTTTCCTCATGTGAGAGGAGTTCCATCTCCTTCATCATATTGGTCACTCTTCTTTGAACCTTTTTCTAATTCTGCTATATATTTTTTTGAGATACGTTGACCAGAACTGAACACAATACTCAAGGTGAGGTTGTACTATGGAGTGATATAGAGAGACATTATAGTATTTTCGGTCTTATTCACCATCCCTTTCCTAATAATTCCTAGCATCCTGTTTGCTTTTTTGGATGCTACCGCACACTGAGCAAAAGATTTCAGCGTATTATCTACAATGACACTGGCACCAATTAGGATTTGCACACGTATCTGGCTGCACACTATAGTATAATGCTTGGCACTCAAATTTCATAGCACGCAACTCAAAAGGGGCTGTGGTTATGGGAGGGACATGGGTATATCAGGGGTGTTCTGAAAAGTTGTGCCCGATGTTACAGAATAATGGGTCAGTGCGCCCAACTTGGAAACTGGGATTTACATCATGTTTCAGCAGGTGTAAGTCTGGCGCCCAAAGTTAGGCCACGGGAATCAGTGCTATGCATGATTCTGTAAAGAGCCATTGCTCTTTTTAGAATTACACTTAGTGCCAGTCTTTTATGGTGCCCATTTTTGGGCGCCATTTGTAGAGTCTGGCTCTATGTGCAAATAGTGCATTCTCATATTGGCGAATGACATTCAGTTGAAATGACTGCCCATCCTTATTGGCTATCCTCCAAATTTTATATATGGCACCTTAAGTTGTGCGCACTAATTTGGCCGCATGGCCAAATTGCGCAAACAACTTAATTGATTAACAAGATATTCAGCACCAACCAAATAGCGGCACTAATTGGCCTTAATTAGAATTTATGTGCACAACTTTCTACGCATATTCTACAACGTGGTGCATATAAATTCTAATGTGCATGGTCAAAAAAGGGGGCATGTGGAATGGGCGGGTTGTGGGCATCTCATAAAAAACTATGCGCACTATTATGGAATACACCTGATTTGTGCCTAACGTAGGTGCAGGTATTTAGGTCTGGTTTTAGGTGGCCTAAATGGGTGTGCCTAAATTTTAGTTGCAAAAACGACAAGTAGGCATATTCTATAAACTACGCCTAATGCTTGTCAGAATTAGGCCCTGCTGGGGTTTCTTTTTGTTTGTTTTTTTGCTGGCTGCAGTAGATTTTCCCTTTAACCTTCCTGCAAATGAGTTTGGAATGCATTCCATTGGAGTTTACCATACCTCACCTTCCTAAGAGCAGTGCTTAGCTTATTTTCCCTCCCCAGGGAGCTGTTAATGCCTCATCAGTTGGATGTTTTAGCCTGACCTATAGCAAGGAGCTAGAGGTGAGCCTAAGCCTCCCAAGTGGTGAAATGCAGCAGGCCTATTTTTTTTTTTTTTTTTTACTGTGAATTGACTCCAGTGCATAATGTATATTGGCAGCAGCTCATTGAAATGCATCTCTTAAATGCTTCACTCCTTCCTAATGCATTTTCTGTTTGATCAGTGCAGTATACAGCACTAGTCTGGGATGGCAGAAATAAGCAAAGGGGCAACATGAGACAGCAGCAGCCATGAAGAGAGAGGTGGTAATGTTTGGGGTGGGAGGATGGGGGCGAGGAGACTGATAAATGACAGTTTAATAGAGAAAGGTCAAGAGGAAGGAGAGGCCAAGCAAATTAGAGCCAGGAACCTTTTCAGATGTCAAGAGGGGAGAAATTAAACAAAATCATGTGTCATTCTTCACAGCAGCTAAAAAAAAATGATTTAGAAGTTGTAGCTTGATGTATTGTTTATAGCTTTCTGGTGTCGCATTTCTCTTTGTGTTCTCTGTGGTGGAGCCCACACAATGAAAAGTTGAACAGGAGGGCAGGCTTGCTGCTGTGTTAGCAAATTTGGGTGAGATTAATTATTATCTACAAGACGTGTTGGGTCTAGACTATACCTAGTCATGAAGCACTGTCTGTACATAGTCCCCAGTTTCTTGAATAATCATATCAGTATGGAGACCAGCCTTCCATCATACTCTGTACAACAGAAAATACATTTCTTTCCAGTGGCTTCCACTCTTTTATCTGCATAACTGAAAAAGTGGGACACAGGAAGTAATTAATTTGTTGTTTGATTTCTGTTTACTTAAATAGTTTATCAAACTATACACTCAGTGAATCTCACATGTACACTCCCGACCACGTGTGAGATTCACTGAGTGTATAGTTTGAGAACATAAGGGTGTGAATTGGATCTGATTTAGAAACACACAAGTTAAATAGTTTATCACCAGAACACAATGAAAGAGATAACAATAATAATCTATATACCCAAACCTTCCTCAACATAGTTGAGTGCCACAAACCAGTCAGGTTTTCAGAATGTCCTGAATGAATATGCATGAGATCTATTTACATACACTGCTTCCACTGTATGCAAATAACTCACATGCATATTCATTGCGGAAATCCTGAAAACCTGACTGGGCGAGGGGCTGAGGTTGGACATCCCTGGACTAAACTGAAGTGCTGTTTATAATATATAATAATTAGTAGTAGTAATGTTTCATTGGTGTTGTGCATTTTAGACAAGGAGGTGCTAGCAAATGTAATATTTTTGGAAATACAAATATTATTTAGAAGTCACTTGCCCCATCTTTGGAAAAAACACCCAAAGCAGTATATAAAAGCTTTAAAACTACAGATACAAAGTAAGACTTGCTCTTCATATTGCTCATATTTATTTATTTTTGTTGGAACCAGACATATTAAATTCCACTGACAGCAATATATTTTGGTTCTGGGTGTGGTTAATATATATTGGGGTGTGATTCTATAGCTGTGTACCACAATTCAGGTACCTTAATTAGTGCTAATTCTATAACAGTATCTGGGTGCCAAGATTCTGTTAGGATACTGGCATATATCAGCATCAACATGTCTGTATTTAGATGCGTCCACTTAGATCATGTCCCCTGTTCCCTTTAAGCTGAGCGGGAGTCCTCCACCTACAGTCCTGCCAGTGGGGGGTGCTGCTTCAATATTGTGTTTTCAGTGGCTATGGACAAGCAGGTTTCCTGGACTCCTGCAAAGCTTAACTATGCCTCAGAATTGAAAATGTAATAGTGAAACAGCACCTCCCGCTGGCAGGACTGTAGGTGGAGGACTCTCGCTCATTAGAGTGATCATGTCAATAGCAGGCGTAAATATGCATGCTTAAATGAGACACTTTAGTGTCGTACTTACAGTATTCTACACATTGAGGCAGTATGACACACTTAAATGTAGGCGCCATGTTACAGAATGAAACACATCTACAGTCATCTTAGAACTGGGTGAAGGTGTTAAAGGGGCGATCAAGGAGGACAAAGCCGTAGCGGAGAAATTAAATGAATTCTTTGCTTCGGTCTTCACCGAGGAGGATTTGGGGGGGACACCGGTGCCGGAAAGAATATTTGAAGCGGGGGAGTCGGAGAAACTAAACAAATTCTCTGTAACCTTGGAGGATGTAATGGGTCAGTTCAGCAAGCTGAAGAGTAGTAAATCACCGGGACCTGATGGTATTCATCCCAGAGTATTAATAGAACTAAAAAATGAACTTGCGGAGCTACTGTTAGAAATATGCAATCTGTCCCTAAAATCGAGTGTAGTACCGGAAGACTGGAGGGTAGCCAATGTTACTCCGATTTTTAAGAAGGGTTCCAGAGGAGATCCGGGAAATTATAGACCGGTGAGTCTGACGTCGGTGCCGGGCAAGATGGTGGAGGCTATTATTAAGAATAAAATTGCAGAGCATATACAAAAACATGGACTGATGAGACAAAGTCAGCACGGATTTAGTGAAGGGAAGTCTTGCCTCACCAATCTAATGCATTTTTTTGAGGGGGTAAGCAAACATGTGGACAATGGGGAGCCGGTTGATATTGTATATCTGGATTTTCAGAAGGCGTTTGACAAAGTGCCGCACGAAAGACTCCTGAAGAAATTGCAGAGTCATGGAATCGGAGGTAGGGTATTATTATGGATTAAGAACTGGTTGAAAGATAGGAAGCAGAGAGTAGGATTGCGTGGCCAGTATTCTCAGTGGAGGAGGGTAGTGTAATAGGTTGCTGGGCGTTGCTCAGCCTCTAGGGCTATCAGCCCTTCTCAGCAGCCTTTAGCATACAAGTCTTGTTCAATAAAGAAACAAACAAAAAAAACACATCAGGATCAAATACAAACTTTTCCCTTTTATTGTTCTCTCATTCAGCTTGGGAGAACTCAGCCCAGGCTTCAACCGCTGGTTCCCCTTTTCGGTTTCCTGGGGCGGAGCGGCTCCAAAAGAAAGAAACTCAAATTCAGTCACACCCGGGCTTGTTATACCCCAGGCACCATACAGCCTGGGTTCAAAAAAAAACACCCAAAAACAAAAACAGCTCAGGACACCTTGGTTTTTATAAATCCACAGTTCAGGTAACCAAGCTCTCAAAAACAGCACTATACTTGGCTCTTTAAATCCACAGTTCAGGTAGCCAAGCTCTCTCAGAATGGCAATATAACTTGGCTTTTTTTAATCCCCAGTTCAGGTAACCAAGCTCTCAAAAACAGCAATATAACTTGGCTCTTTAAATCCACAGTTCAGGTAGCCAAGCGCTCAAAACAGCACTATACCTTGGCTTTTCAAGTCCACAGTTCCTCTGGCTTTGCGCGGGCTCAAAGCCTGGGGTCCCACCCACTTGGTCAGACTTTTACTTACTCCTCTGACCTCCTCCCGCTTGACCCCTTTCCTTCTCTGGCCTGCTTAGCCAGGGACTGTCTTACTTCTGTGGCTTTCTCTGGGCCAGAGCTGATACATCCATGGGCTCCTCCAGGGTTTGCTCGGGTACTGTCAGCTCCATGGGCCAAGGCCCAAACTCCTCTTTCTCCTTCTCAGGAGCCCACTCCATACTCTCCTCGCCCCACCCTCTTCCCAGCTGCTCCTCATTTTCCTCATTAACCCTTTCGGGCTTTTTCTCTTCTTTTTCCCACCTGTTCCACCTCTCTTTCCCCCAGGTTGGAGAATTAGTATTACTCCTTCTCCTGCAGCCCCCTTCTGGTGACTCTTGTGAATGCACCCTGGTTTGTCTCTCTTTTTCCCAAGGTGGCTGCTGGGATTTGTAGTTCTTGCCCCTAAGTTGTCTCTTGGGGAAAAGCGGCCGGTAAGGGAGAATCTCCTCTGTGGCTTTTTGGGGGTTGTAGGATCTGGTTCCCTGTGTTTCTCCCAGGTCCCTATGGTTTTCCACATTCCCTTTACATACCCCCCCCCTTAAGCTCGCCTCTCTCCCTTTTCTTTCATTTGCTCCCTTTTCTTCGTCTACCCGGGATAGGGCGTCCACATGAGCCAAACACTTCCCAGGACGATGCTCCACCTCATATTGAAATGGCTGTAAAGCTAGGTACCATCGCATTAATCGTCCATTATTGTTTTTCATCATGTTCAGCCATTTCAATGGAGCATGGTCTGTTACCAGTTTGAATTTTTTTCCTTCCAAATAAACATTACATTCCTGTACGGCCCACCGTATGGCCAAGCATTCTTTCTCTATTGTGGAGTAATGCTCTTCATGGGGCAATAATTTTCGGCTCAAATATAACACGGGATGTTCTTCCCTGTTATGTTCCTGGGATAGTACCGCCCCCAACCCCCTCCCTGAGGCATCTGTTTGCAGGATAAAGGGCCTCTCGAAATCTACTGCCTTCAAGACCGGCTCTTGACACAGGGCCTTCTGCATCTGTTCAAAAGCCGTCAGTTCCCCCTCCCCCCATCTCAAATGATCAGGGTTCTTCCCTCTTAGCATGTCCGTTAAGGGGGTGGCCATAGCTGAAAACAGAGGGATGAAACGGCGGTAGTATCCTACCATTCCCAGGAAGCGCCTCAATTGCTTTTTGGTGTTTGGGCGGGGAAACTCCTGTATGCTTTTAACCTTATTTATCAAGGGCCTCACCTCCCCTCGGCCCACATTGTAACCTAAATACTTCACCCGAAATTGCGCAAAATGACATTTCTTAGGGTTCAGGGTGAGTCCTGCCTCTCGGAAAGCCTGCAGCACCGCCCCTACCTGTACCACATGGGTATCCCATTCCCCACTGTGTATGACCACATCATCCATGTACGCCGCTGCGTAGGCCTGATGTGGTCTAAGAACCCGATCTAGCAATCTTTGACAGCTCGCAGCTGCTGAATTCAGGCCAAAAGGCAACCTTTTAAACTGGTACAGGCCCATTGGTGTGCTAAAAGCGGTCTTTGCCTGAGCCCCGGGCGTAAGTGGGATTTGCCAATACCCTTTTGTTAAGTCCAGGGTGGTGAGATATTGGGCGGTTCCTAACCGGTCCACCAGCTCCTCAATATAGGGCATAGGATAGGCGTCTGCCCGAGAAATGGTGTTCAGCTGGCGGAAATCGATACAGAACCGCCACTCCCCCTCGGGCTTGGGTACTAGCACCACGGGGCTGGACCAGGGGCTATTGGATTCCTCAATCACCCCAAAGTTTAACATTTCCTGCACTTGTTTTATTTCCTCTTGCCTTTTCATGGGAGAAAGCCTATAGGGTTTTTGTCGTACTATCTTTCCCCTCTCCGTTACTATGTCATGCTGCACTAGCTGGGTACTTCCAGGGCAAGCTGTTAAGACGTCCCTAAACCGTCTTAGTAGGCTCCCTAACTCCTTTTTTTGTACCGATGTCAAACGGGGATTAACCCCCGGCTCCCCAGGCTGGAAGATATCCCTTATTTGGGGGCCCAACTCCTCTCCCTCTTTTTCTTCCACCCTAGCCTGTAAGCCTACCCTGGCTACCCAGGGCTTTATCAGGTTTACATGGAAAGTTTGGACTCTTCCCTTCTCGTTTTCTACCTCATACGTGAGGGGGCCTAGACGCTTCTTCACCACCCAGGGGCCCTTCCACCTAGAAGCGAACCTATGCGGGTCCTCCGAGATTAATATGAGCACTCTATCCCCTGGTTGAAACTCCCTTTCTTTAGTACCCCTATCATAATATTTCTTTTGGAGAATTTGGTTCTCTTCGAACCTCTCCTGGGAATATTCTTGTATCTTACCCAATCTTGCCCTCAGATCCTGTAAGTACTCGACTACTGACTGATCAGTGGCCTCTGGGGTTACCCACTGTTCTTGCAGGATGTCCAAAATGCCCCGGGGCCTCCTGCCAAACAGGAGTTCAAAAGGGGACACTCCTAAGGAGTCGTGCACCTTTTCTCGGTAAGCGTATAACGCAAAAGGCAGCAGTTGGTCCCAGCTGGTCCTATCTTCCCCTAGAGCTCTTTTTATCATGCCCTTTAAGGTTTTATTAAACCGCTCTACCATCCCATTGGTTTGGGGATGGTAGGCCGCTGTACGGAGATGTTGTATCCCAAACGCCTCCCACACTTGCTTTAGGGTCCTGGACATGAAGTTGGATCCCCTATCCGTCAGAACCTCCCGGGGAAAACCCACCTCACAGAATATTTTTATTAGCTCCCGGCCAATAACTTTAGCGGATATGCTCCGTAAAGGCACAGCCCATGGATATCTCGTGGCCATATCCATTACCACCAACACATATAAGAAACCCCTTTTTGATTTCGTGACTGGGCCAATAATATCCATTGCTATCCTTTTCCCCGGTTGTTCCACCCTCGGAATAGGATTTAAAGGGGCTTTGGGCGGGAACCTGTCTGACACCTTCTGACAGTTGGGGCAGGATTTACAATAATTTTCCACCTCCCTATAGACTCCCGGCCAATAAAATCTAGCCAAAATCTGAGTCAAGGTGGCTTGGGTGCCCTTATGCCCACCTAACGGGTGATCATGCGCGAGCCTTATGACCAGGGGACGGAAAGCCTGGGGAACTACCAGCTGTCGCCCCCCCTCAGGGCTCTCCCAGTTTGGCACTTGCCGATATAAGATGTCCCCTTCTATCCGGAACCCCGGAGCCTCTTGATCTTCCCCCTGTCGGGCCCTCCCCCAGGCATATTCTAATGTCGGATCATTTGCCTGTTCCCTGTGAAATTGAGGAAACTGTTCCCTCAGTTCTTTTGGGGCTACCGGTAGATAGCTTTCGGCCCTCACCTGCTCCAATGCCTCCTGTCTACCCCTCTTCTCCTTTTTTTTCACGGCCTTCCCTTTTCTCTCTTTTCCCGGCTCCCCTAAGACCTCGCCCTGGAAAGGAAAGATATCTTCTATTCCCTCTTCTTGCCCCTCTAGGTCCCGAAGAGCCTGAGCCCGAGTAGTTACCCATACTCTTCTCTCTCTAATACAATCGGAAAAAGGGGGCCAATCCCTTCCCAAAATCATCTCCTGGGGTAACCTTGGAAGAACCGCCATAGCCATTTCTATGTCGCCTGTGGGCCCTTTTAGGTTCACTCTATGGAGGGTGTATCGTGTACTGGCCCCATGGATACACTGTATTGCTACCGCTCCCTCATAGGTATCCCGTCCCCTATTCCTCCTCCCTCTTATTCGGTCCCATAACCGCCGGGAGATCATGGACTGGTCTGCCCCGGAGTCCAACATGGCTACTACCGGTAAACCTTCCACCTCTAAAGGGGCCGTATACCTGGGTTTAAATCCCTCGTTAACCTGGGAGATCCATCCCTCCCGACCCGGGCAATCCTTCCTGAAATGCCCCGTTCTCCCACACTTATAACACTGCTGTACCCCATAAGAGGCCACCTTCTTTTCCTCCCATGGGAGCCCTCCTTTCTTTTTCCCCAGCCAAGTGGAGTCCGGCATCCCTTCCTTTTGCCCCATCTTGGAGGAGCAACTTTTGGTACCCCCACCCCCCTGGGGTCGGGGCTTTTCCCCCCCCCTCTCGGGTCCTCCCCAATGTTGGGCTTCCAGATACCACTCCAACCCGGCAGTCACTCCCTCAACTGTCTTACAGCCTCTTTTTACCAACTCTGCTCTTATTTCTCCAGGTAGGCCTTGGAGGAATTGCTCCACCACCAATTCTTGGAGAATTTCCTGGATAGTGTGGTGGTCGGGTTCTAACCATCTTTTTAATAAGTCCATCAACCTATTGGCCACAGCTTTCGGGGTTTCTCCCTTTTCCCACTTAGTGGCGCGAAACTTCCGCCTATAGGCCTGGGTACTAAGGCCATAACGGTCCTTAATGGCCTCTTTCAGCCTCCCATAGTGGGCAGCATCGCCTGGAGACAGGTCTCTAAAGGCGGCCAGGGCCTCCCCTGCCAGGGAAGGGACTAAACGCATGGCCCACTGTTCTTGTGGCCAACTAGCAGCCACGGCCACCCTTTCAAAGGCTGTTAGGAAATCATCCACATTGTCCTGCTCTGTTAACTTTCCCCAGGTCAGTGTGTTCATGGATAGTGTTCCTACCGCACCGCTGTCTCCAGTCCATGGTCCTAAGGCTGCTGGGTCCATGTCCCTTGGAGCGGGGATCCCCCTCTGAAAGAACTCCTGGAGCATCTTTAGCACCGGCTGCTGTTGGTCTCTCGCCGCCGTCAAGGAGTCCTCCACCATCTTAGCTGTTAGTTCCTGCTGTTTTTGGAACTGCATGGTCATCCACGCGAAGATTTCCTTCGGATCCATCCCCTGGCTCCAGAACCGCCTCCTGGAAGAAAAAAAAACAGAGGACCACTCCAAGTGCGATTTCCCCCACTTCCTTGGGTCTTTCTAAGATCCCTCCGGCCCCCACCTGTCTAGGCCCCGCTTACCGGAACCCAAGATGGGTCTGCGCCTTTATCAGCGTTGGCCCCTCCGTCGGGCTTTTCTGCTGGGCTGGTCTCGACCTCCTCAAGCGACAGGTTCCAAAAAAAAATTTTAGATCCCACTCCTGACACCAATTGTAATAGGTTGCTGGGCGTTGCTCAGCCTCTAGGGCTATCAGCCCTTCTCAGCAGCCTTTAGCATACAAGTCTTGTTCAATAAAGAAACAAACAAAAAAAACACATCAGGATCAAATACAAACTTTTCCCTTTTATTGTTCTCTCATTCAGCTTGGGAGAACTCAGCCCAGGCTTCAACCGCTGGTTCCCCTTTTCGGTTTCCTGGGGCGGAGCGGCTCCAAAAGAAAGAAACTCAAATTCAGTCACACCCGGGCTTGTTATACCCCAGGCACCATACAGCCTGGGTTCAAAAAAAAACACCCAAAAACAAAAACAGCTCAGGACACCTTGGTTTTTATAAATCCACAGTTCAGGTAACCAAGCTCTCAAAAACAGCACTATACTTGGCTCTTTAAATCCACAGTTCAGGTAGCCAAGCTCTCTCAGAATGGCAATATAACTTGGCTTTTTTTAATCCCCAGTTCAGGTAACCAAGCTCTCAAAAACAGCAATATAACTTGGCTCTTTAAATCCACAGTTCAGGTAGCCAAGCGCTCAAAACAGCACTATACCTTGGCTTTTCAAGTCCACAGTTCCTCTGGCTTTGCGCGGGCTCAAAGCCTGGGGTCCCACCCACTTGGTCAGACTTTTACTTACTCCTCTGACCTCCTCCCGCTTGACCCCTTTCCTTCTCTGGCCTGCTTAGCCAGGGACTGTCTTACTTCTGTGGCTTTCTCTGGGCCAGAGCTGATACATCCATGGGCTCCTCCAGGGTTTGCTCGGGTACTGTCAGCTCCATGGGCCAAGGCCCAAACTCCTCTTTCTCCTTCTCAGGAGCCCACTCCATACTCTCCTCGCCCCACCCTCTTCCCAGCTGCTCCTCATTTTCCTCATTAACCCTTTCGGGCTTTTTCTCTTCTTTTTCCCACCTGTTCCACCTCTCTTTCCCCCAGGTTGGAGAATTAGTATTACTCCTTCTACTACTACTACTATTTAGCATTTCTATAGCGCTACAAGGCATACGCAGCGCTGTACAAACATAGAAGAAAGACAGTCCCTGCTCAAAGAGCTTACAATCTAATAGACAAAAAATAAATAAAGTAAGCAAATCAAATCCTTCTGGTGACTCTTGTGAATGCACCCTGGTTTGTCTCTCTTTTTCCCAAGGTGGCTGCTGGGATTTGTAGTTCTTGCCCCTAAGTTGTCTCTTGGGGAAAAGCGGCCGGTAAGGGAGAATCTCCTCTGTGGCTTTTTGGGGGTTGTAGGATCTGGTTCCCTGTGTTTCTCCCAGGTCCCTATGGTTTTCCACATTCCCTTTACAGTAGTTAGTGGGGTCCCGCAGGGGTCTGTGCTGGGTCCGTTGCTTTTTAATGTATTTATAAATGACCTAGAGATGGGAATAACTAGTGAGGTAATTAAATTCACCGATGACACAAAATTATTCAGGGTCGTCAAGTCGCAGGAGGAATGTGAACGATTACAGGAGGACCTTGCGAGACTGGGAGAATGGGCGTGCAAGTGGCAGATGAAGTTCAATGTTGACAAGTGCAAAGTGATGCATGTGGGTAAGAGGAACCCGAATTATAGCTACGTCTTGCAAGGTTCCGCGTTAGGAGTTACGGATCAAGAAAGGGATCTGGGTGTCGTCGTCGATGATACGCTGAAACCTTCTGCTCAGTGTGCTGCTGCGGCTAGGAAAGCAAATAGAATGTTGGGTGTTATTAGGAAGGGTATGGAGTCCAGGTGTGTGGATGTTATAATGCCGTTGTATCGCTCCATGGTGCGACCGCACCTGGAGTATTGTGTTCAGTACTGGTCTCCGTATCTCAAAAAAGATATAGTAGAATTGGAAAAGGTACAGCGAAGGGCGACGAAAATGATAGTGGGGATGGGACGACTTTCCTATGAAGAGAGGCTGAGAAGGCTAGGGCTTTTCAGCTTGGAGAAGAGACGGCTGAGGGGAGATATGATAGAAGTGTATAAAATAATGAGTGGAATGGATCGGGTGGATGTGAAGCGACTGTTCACGCTATCCAAAAATAATAGGACTAGAGGGCATGAGTTGAAGCTACAGTGTGGTAAATTTAAAACGAATCGGAGAAAATTTTTCTTCACCCAACGTGTAATTAGACTCTGGAATTCGTTGCCGGAGAACGTGGTACGGGCGGTTAGCTTGACGGAGTTTAAAAAGGGGTTAGATAGATTCCTAAAGGACAAGTCCATAGACCGCTATTAAATGGACTTGGAAAAATTCCGCATTTTTAGGTATAACTTGTCTGGAATGTTTTTACGTTTGGGGAGCGTGCCAGGTGCCCTTGACCTGGATTGGCCACTGTCGGTGACAGGATGCTGGGCTAGATGGACCTTTGGTCTTTCCCAGTATGGCACTACTTATGTACTTATGTACTTATGTGCGGCATACTCTACAGTACATGAAAGCTTGCACAGAGTGGAATAAAACAGCTGTGTTATATTATAGAACTACATTTAGAGGAACAAAGTGAGGCAAAGCAACTTGTCCATAGGGTTGCCAGCTGTCTACACACTTTCAGGATAGGTTGATCCACCCTTAGGAGGGCAGTTATTAAGGTGCGGTAAAAGTCAAGCTTTTACCATCCCTTAATTTACCACAGGAGTGACTAACCTGGGGTAGCTCGGTACTGCAGATTAGTCACTCCCCTGGAACAAGAATAAGACTGCTTGCCCATATTCCCAGGTGCTTCTTAAAGGATCTGGCACTGTCAATCAGGAGCTGCCCCCCCAAACTACTACTACTACTACTACTTATCATTTGTATTGCGCTACTAGACATACACAGTGCTGTACAATAAACAATTATGAAACAGTCCCTTCTCGACAGAGCTTTCAATCTAATCGAGACAGACAGGATAAATAAGGGGTTAGGGAATTAGTTATGGTGGGAATGATTAAAACAGACATGGGTACTGAACAAGTGAATAGGAGTTAAAGATAGCCTCAAAAGGTGGGATTTTAGCCTAGATTTGAGTATGGCCAGAGACAGAGCTTTGATGGACTGACTCAGGAAGTCTATTCCCTTCTCCCTAGAAGCCCCCTAAATGATAAACCCCCATGCCCCAAAGATGCCCTCCTAAGTACAACCACAGTAGGGCCCCTCCTCTACCTACTGTAGGCCCTTCGGGCCTACTTTTCGTAATCCTTGGTGTCTAGTGAGTTCAGGACAGAACAATCTCCATTTGAAACTTCAGCTGATTCCAATGAGGTACTGAGAGTTCTCTGACCTCCCTCCCTTTCTTTCTTCCCCTTACTTTCATCTGAATGATTGTTGACTGTCCTATTATTGGCATTCCTCTATGCACTGTTTTGTTGTGTGTTTGATTTTATTTTTTGTAGGAAGGGTGGTATAGCAAATTGAAATAAACCATAAACCATTTGCTCATGCCCCTTCCTGCATCAGGTTCAAAATGGTGTCAGTGACTCTCAGCAGTAGTCTCATGGTGCTACTGCAAGTGGTCAAGCTGCCCCAATAACCAGCAGGACACTTCTTTTTAATGTATGTTGTGGTAATATAACACACTTTAGTGCCCTTTTACATGCATTAAGGGGCAAATAACAAATGTTAGGGCCATAATACACCTTAGTAACTAACCAAGCCCCCTCTGTTTCCATGAACTTGTAGTTCTAGTGTTTCTATTGATTTATCTAAGAAAAGCAAAACTGCATCTCTGCAGTTAGTGGGGTAAAACCAGGACTGGATCAACCTATCCTGAAAATCTAGAGTCTGTTCGCAAACTTACTTGCTGAATATTACACATTGAGGGACCAATGACTGCACTATCTTTTAGCATGGCTAGTATACTGCTGATTTTCCCATGCTAATCGTATTCCCAATGTAGTAATAGTAGGTCTGCAGTGAAACTGCCACACTAATTAGTACATATATAAGAACATAAGAGTAGCCACACTGAGTCAGACCAATGATCCATCTAGTCCAGTATCCTGTTTCCAACAGTGGCCAAGTCATGTCATCAGTACCTGGTAGAAACCCAAATCGTTGCAACATTCCATGCTACCAATCCCAGGGCAAGCAGTTGCTTCCTCATGTCTGTCTTAATAACAGACTATGGACTTTTACTTCAGGAACTTGTCCAAACCTTTTTTAAACCCAAATATGCTAACTACTGTTACTGCATCCTCTGGCAAAGAGTTTCAGAGCTTAACTATTTGTTAAGTGAAAAAATATTTCCTCCTATTTGTTTTAAAAGTATTTCCATGTAACTCCCTTGAGTGTCTCCTAATCTTTGTACATTTGGAATGAATAAAAAATCGATTTACTTCTCTACTCATTCCACACCACAATCATATCTCCCCTCATTCCACACCACAATCATATCTCCCCTCATACGTCTCTTTTCCAAGCTGAAGAACCCCAACCTCTTTAGCCTTTCCTCAGAGGAGTTCCAATCCCTTTATTATTTTGGTCACTCTTCTTTGAACTTTTTCTAATTTCTCTATATCTTTTTTGAGATAGAGTGACCAGAACTGAATGCAATACTCAAGGTGAGGTCACACCATAGAGCAAAACAGAGGCATTATAGTATTTTCAGTCTTAATCACCATCCCTTTCCTAATAATTCCTAGCATCCTATTTGCTTTTTTGGCTGCTGCTGCACATTTAGCAGAAAATTTCAGCATATTATCTACAACTACACTTAGATCTTTTTCTTGGGTGCTGACCCCCAAGGTAGCATCTGGTAACTATGATTTGAATTATTCTTTTCAATGGAGCATGGCCTAGTGGTTAGAGCACTGGTCTTGCAATCCCAAGGTGGCTGGTTCAAATCTCACTGCTGCTCCTTGTGATCTTGGGCAAATCACTTAACTCTCCATTGCCTCAGGTGCAAACTTAGATTGTGAGCCCTCCTGGGACAGAGAAATATCCAGTGTACCTGAATGTAAGTCACCTTGAGCTACTACTGAAAAAGGTGTGAGCAAATCAAATAAATAATGTGCTTCACCTTGCATTTGTCCACGTTAAATTTCATCTGCCATTTTGGATTCCCAGTCTTCCTGCAATATTTCACAGTCAGCACGTGTTCTAACAACCTTGAATAGTTTTCTGTCATCTGCAAATTTAATCACCTTACTTGTTGTTTTGATTTACATATCATTTATAAATATATTAAATAACACCGGTCCCAGTACTGATCCCTGCGGCACTCCACTGTTCACCCTCCTCCACTGAGAGAAATTATCATTTACCCGTACTGTCTGTTTTCTGTCCAATAACTAATTCCTAATCCACACCAGAATATTGCCTCCTATCCCATGACTCTTTAATTTTCTCAGGAGTCTCTTATGAGGAACTTTATCAAAAGCTTTCTGAATATCTAGATACACTGCATCAACCAGCTGACCTTTATCAACATGTTTATTCATGCTTTCAAAGAAATTAAGCAAATTGGTGAGGCAAGACTTTCTTTGGCTGAACCCATGCAGACTCTGTCTCATTAAACCATGTTTGTCTATGTGCTCCGTAATTTTATTCTTTATAATAGTTTCTACTATTTTGCCCGGCACTGACGTCAGGCTTACGGTCTATAATTTCCCAGATCACCCCTGGAACCCTTTTTAAAAATCGGCGTCACATTCGCCACCCTCCAATCTTTAGGTACTACAGATGATTGTAAATGACAAGTTATATATTACTAAAAGCAGATCCTCAATTTCATGCTTGAGTTCTTTTAGTAAACTTGGTGGGCATGTAAAACCTATGCACAAAGGCTGAATCCTTACTTGCTCTAAATGTTAGAAAAAAACCCTGCATATTTTTGTGCAGTTTAACTTTCCTTTTATTGCTGAATCTTTACTCCAGCTCAGGTCTAACTTTTGATATATTGACCCCAAGCAGTGAGCTGGAATGTATTGATAGGGTTCAGGTGTTGCCATTTGGCAAGGTGATGGCCAGAGGCAAGAGCAAGTGGCCATTTCTTCTGCCTTCTGATCCAAGGAGGGTGGATGGGGTGGAGAGGGAAGTCTGTGGTCCTTTTTTTTGTTAGTAAAGTCTCGATTATCTGATGTAAATGGGATTGGCCCATTGTTGGATAAGTGTAATACAGAAAACATTGGGAACCCCTCAAACATTGCATACACAAAGGCTGTAAAAGCAGGGTCCTGGGTCTGAAACAAATTGTTTCAGGTTCAAAACTTCTCTCTGTGCTATGCCAGAACATGGAAAGAGACATGATGACATCGCCGGGAGGGGGGGGGGGGGGGGGGTCTGTTGGATATGCTGGATGCTTGGATAAGCGAAGGTCGGATAATCAAGATTGTACTTTGCATTTGCAAATGCCCACACATTGGGGATTGGCTAACACACTTGACAGAAGGGAGAAAAATGTCTGATGCATAATTTGCATGCTATTTGTTTACTGCATTGGGAGTAAAACTGTGGTTCAGTGCATGCACACATCTATAAAATATGGCTTATGACATCAGCTCCTGAAAGGGTGGGCTGAGCTTGGAAGTGAAGTCAGAAGGTTCCAGTTTGAGCAAAAACAAGAAGAAATCTAGAATATAAAGGAAGAGGAAGAGATTAAGGTCTAGATTTACTGAATAACGCTACTATGTTATTGTACGCTAACACATAATAATGCGTGTTACATTCTGCAAGTCCCATTTTATGCAGTGCGACCTATTTACCAATAATAGTGTTACTACGCACTAACACAATAGGGCTCTTTGGTAAATCTAACCCTAAAAATGACAGTAAAGAACATCAATTCTATAAAGGTGTGACACAACAATAACCGAATCTATTCTACCGCAACTTGAAATCGCTTCGGTAAGAATTAACCACCCAAACCTGCAAGAGCACCTTACAGCAGTCTTGCTCTACAGGCCACCAGGCAACTGGCAAGAATCCCAAACATACCTCATGGACTTTATCTCGAACACCTGTGTCTCCAGCTCAAATCTCATCATAATAGGAGATATCAATCTACATCTCGAAGATCTCAATTCAACCAGTACCCAAGAATGCGACCAGTTCCTACAATTATGGGACCTTCATAGGACACACACACAACCTACCCACAGAAAAGGACACACTCTAGACATCATCACACACAATTTTGATCTCGATATAAACCTTATATTAACAGACACAAAATGGACACCCGTACCATGGTCGGACCACTATAAAGCAAACATTTCCCTCCAATGGCGAACAAAAGGACTACCGAATAAACAAGAACACAAAACACACCACGAGAGGAAAAATAGACCCGGTAATATTCTGGCAACAGATTTACCACAATGATTGGTCAATAAAAACAGATACAATCCAATTCCTATTAGAATGGGACGACAGATGCAGATTCACACTAGACAACATTGCTCCAACCCAAACAAGAACCTCACACAGAAAGAACTCAACACCTTGGTTCAACGAAGAGTTCAAAAAGCTCAAAACACAAGTCAGAAGGTTAGAACGAGCTTGGAATAAAAAGAAAGACGACACTACACTTAACGCCTGGAAACAACTTCAAAGAAAATACAAATACACCATAAGACAAACCAAAAGACTACATTACAAAACCATAATCGGACTAAATTACAAGGACACACATAAACCTTTCCAACTCGTGAACAAACTATTAGATATCACACCAGTCACTATCAACAGCAAAGACACCCCTGGAGCAGACAATCTCGCGAGATACTTCAACGAAAAAATAGTACAACTACGACTTAAAATACCTATCAGCACTATCGACTATGCTGAACTCCTTAACTGCCTAGACCCAGCCCCTGGCATTCACCCAGCGGACAGGACCTGGACTAACTTCGAGATATTATCGGAGAACATCATCTCCCAAACGCTCAAAAAATTTGCCAAATCACACTGCAGACTAGATATATGCCCAAACAACCTGATGACATCTGCTCCTCAACAATTCATACACGACATAACGAAACACCTGAACTACATGCTACAAAATGGACTTTTCCTGAAGGAAAAATGAAACATTTTACTCACCCCCATACCCAAAGACGCAAAGAAAAGTGCCAGTGAACTAACTAACTACAGACCAGTAGCATCCATTCCCTTAATAACCAAATTAACGGAAGGGTTGGTGACCAAGCAACTTACAAACTATCTAGATAAATTTTCAATACTTCACGATTCCCAGTCAGGATTTCGGTCTAACCACAGTACCGAAACTGTATTAGTAACTCTTATGACTAAATTCAAACAAACGATTGCATCTGGTAAGAACATACTACTTCTACAATTTGATATGTCAAGCGCTTTTGACATGGTTGACCACGGAATTTTATTGCACATCCTTGAATACTTCGGAATTGGAGGCAACGTCCTCAATTGGTTCAAGGGATTTTTAACCACAAGATCATACCAAGTAACATCTAATTCGACTATTTCAGCCGCATGGGTACCTGAATGCGGAGTACCACAAGGATCCCCCCTCTCGCCGACTCTATTCAACTTAATGATGATACCATTGGCCAAATTACTATCAAATCAAAACCTTAATCCATACATCTATGCAGATGACGTAACGATCTACATCCCATTCAAAAAAGATCTAAAAGAAATTTCCAATGACATCAACCAAAGTCTCAATATCATGCGTTCTTGGGCAGACGCATTTCGACTAAAACTCAATGCAGATAAAACCTAGTGCCTAATACTCACCTCACAACACAACAAGAAAGAATTCACCGCCATTAACACACCAACTCTATAGCTTCCTATCTCAGAAACCCTAAAAATTCTTGGAGTCACTATTGATCGACACCTAACACTAGAGAACCACGCGAAAAACATAACCAAGAAGATGTTCCACTCTATGTGGAAATTAAAAAGAATAAGACCTTTCTTCCCAAGGAGTGTTTTCCGCAACCTGGTAAAATCAATGGTGCTCAGTCATCTAGACTATTGCAATGCACTATATGCCGGTTGCAAAGAACAAATAATCAAGAAACTCCAGACAGCCCAGAACACTGCAGCCAGACTCATATTTGGCAAACTAAAATTTTAAAGTACCAAGCCCCTACGAGAAAAACTACACTGACTCCCACTCAAGGAATGCATCACGTTCAAAATATGCTCACTAGTTCATAAAATTATCCATGGAGATGCACCAGCTTACATGTCAGACCTGATAGACCTACCACCTAGGAATGCCAAAAGATCATCCCGCACAATCCTTGATCTGCACTTCCCCAGCTGCAAAGGAATAAAATACAAAATAATGCACGCGTCAAACTTTACTTACCTGAGCACACACTTATGGAATGCACTGCCACGCAGCTTGAAATCGACATTCGAAAGAACGAACTTCCGCATACTATTGAAGCCACATCTCTTTAATAAAGCGTACCACAAAGATCAACAGTTGTGAATATGCACAACTCGCATATCTATATTCAGAACTTGTTTCATAATATCTGCTTGTACACTATGATTTCGTTTATTATGTTTGTTTTACTATCATCATGCTGACCGAGACAATAAATGTTTATCTATTAACATTCCTCCACTACTCATGATGTATTGTAAGCCACTTTGAGCCTGCAAAGAGGTGGGATAAGGTGGGATACAAATGCAACAAATAATAATAATAATAATAATCTGTTTAAGGGTGATTGTCTGACGGTGAGGAGTATACCAGGATGCAATATTTGTTCGGTTTACCTATGGGTCTTGGTTTCCTTCCAGCAGAGCTCCTAAAATAAAATTAGGTTGCCCTCTTCCCTTATTAAAGTGCTTTTTACTCAGGTTACTGCTGTTGGAAGCTGTGGATAGGAATTCTGATAACCAGGGAACTTTACACTTCCCCCTCACACACAGGCTTGAGGCTGCAAAGAGCTGTCACTCAACTCCAGTCAATATTTACCTCTGAGTTCGTGCAATTGAGTGCAGATGAAGTCATATCAGGTTCCTGGGAGTGATGCCTCCTGCTTGCTCTCTGTTTCTCACTTATTTGTTTCCATCTGTATCCCTCTGAGCCTCACTTTTCATTCTCTAAGCTTCTTCCTACCAATTCCTTTACATTGGCTCTTCTTATTTGCTTCACAATCTTCCCATCTCTCTCTTTTCTTTATATCTTCTGCTCTTTCTAGTCACCTTCTTCTCTATTCCAAGATGGAATTTTTAGTACTTCATATCTTCTGTTTTTGCTTTTGAGTCTTTCAGCATAAGGAGATTTTGCAATTTTCAAACCACAAGATGTAGCTTGTGTTTTCAATAAGGGAAATCCAGTGAATCGTGTTGGATGATTCAGGGATATATGAAGCTCGTTTAAATTGGTCCCGATATTCAGCCAGCAGCGGGCAGCAGGCTTGCTGTCGACCTCTGGTGTTAAACCTGGATATTCAATGCCGGGACGTATCTGGTGACTGACATTGAATATCTGCATTTATTTTGGCTACTAAAAGGTTATCCGGCTATGCTGATATTCAATGCTAACTGGTTAACTTTAGCAGTCAAAGATAGGTCTGCATTTAAGCAGCCTATTTTGACCGCTTAGTATAGCAGGTTTGGCGCTGAATATCTGCGCCTATCTGGCTATTCAGAAGGAGATAACCAGTTATCTCCCGTTGAATATCTGTGGTTAGGTGCTTGAACACTATTTAACCAGCCGGCAACTGTTCCTAGCCAGTTAAATAGTTTTGAATATTGAAGGGAGTGTCTTCAGTGTTTTTCACTGTAGTCAAATGAACTTGGACTCTGCAAGTCTGAGCTGTAACCATCTCTGCTGCTGTAGTGGAGTGGAGGAGTGGCCTAGTAGTTAGAGTACCTGTCTTGCAATCCAGAGGTGGCCAGTTCAAATCCCACTGCTGCTCCTTGTGATCCTGGGCAAATCGCTTAACCCTCCATTGTCTCAGGTAGAAACTTAGATTGTGAGCCATCCTGGAACAGAGAATATCCAGTGTACCTGAATGTAACTCACCTTGAGCTACTACTGAAAAAGGTGTGAGCAAAAATCTAAATAAATATTACCCCTATGGAATAAAGGCTTACAGGGCAAATCTATAAACTTGTGCCTAAATCTATGCAGCACTTATACAGATCAAAGGTGCCTTTTATTCTGTAACGTAGCGTGTCAATGCTATATCCATGGATTCTACATATATAGCGCTCAAAATTGTGCATGCAAATTTGGGCATGTACCCAATTTGTGCACATAATGTAATTGATTAACAAGCCAATTAGCATCAACTGGCAACAATTGAGATTTATGTGTGCATATTGCTAAGAGCTATTCTATAAAGATACGCGCATAAATCTTTTAGCATGCAACTGAAAAGAGGGCATGGCCATGGGAGGAGCATGGGCGGGTAAGGGACGTTCACTAAAGATGCACTCACTATTATAGAATTTGGGGGATCTGAGCCTAATTTATGCACAAGGATTTGCCTTAGGTTTCAGTTGGTGTAAATCCTCACGCCCAATGTTGGACATGGATCCTAGCTCTACAAGTTATTCTATAAATAGTGCCAAACTCAGAGCGCCATTCATTTTTTTGGCACCCAAATTTGGGCACCATTTACAGAATCAAGTCCATAGTCCTGCTTATAATTGAAAAAGAAAAACACCTATATTGCGACCCAAATCGGGAGATAGACGTTTATCTCACAAAAACGATTAAATCAGTATAATGGAAACAAAATATTCAGTACGTCCGGGTCGCTCGTACGGTCAGAGAGAAACGCCCAAATAAGGGGCGTGTCGGGGGCGTGTTAGGGGCGGTGATACGACCTGGTCGTGTACAACGTATCACGGATAGCGAAATGGATCTGGTTGGGCGGGAGCATGGGCGTCATTTGTTGGACCCCAAATAAAAGCGACCAGAGCAAGGGGGAAACGTCTTTAGACCCAATAGCGCTTGTGTGGAGTTGGAAAGTGGCGAGATCGGTGTTGGGAGAACTGATTTGTTGGTTGCAGAGAGAAAGTTGAGTGTGTTGAGTACCTGGTACGTTCGTCTGTGTGACCTGCCTCTGTTGTGACTGACCGACTGACCGTTTGACCTTTCCCTACTCCTACTCCTTGCTCTATCAGTACCTTCCCCTTCCCCTCCCTCCCCCTATCCCTCTCCAATAATCACTGTTCCCACGTGTATATTGTATTCCCTGACCTCCGTTTGTCTCTGTGTTGCCTGTGTGAGTGGAAGAGGGCGTGGTGGCTGGCAGTGAGAGGCGTGTGTGTTGTGCGTGTGTTATTACTACTACTAATAATACTTGCACTGCTGGGAAAATGGATGCACTTAATGCACTGGTGTCTGGCATGGTAGAGGAAGAGGGCACACACCGCAGGACGTATGCACGGCCCCGAGTCTATAGGCCCCGCACCACCTTCCTACAACTCACTGACCAGCAGTGTCTTACAAGGTTCAGGTTTGATAGGGACACCATTGTGCAGCTTTGTGAGCAGCTGAAACCCCTCCTTCAGGCCCAGACCCGTAGGAATAACCCCATCCCTGTCCATCTCAAAATCACTTCCTCTCTCTCTGTCCTGGCCACTGGGAGTTTTCAATCTGTATTAGCTGCTAACACAGGGCTCACCCAGGCTTCTATTTCACACTGTCTCACCCAGTTCCTGCATGCCTTTCTAACTCACACCTCTCACTACATCACTTTCCCCACCACCCCCCAGGCCCTGCACACCAACATGGCTGCCTTCTATGCTGTTGCTAGATTCCCCTCAGTCATAGGTGTGATTGATTGCACACACGTCGCCCTCAGACCCCCCAGGGCACACGAAGCCACCTACAGAAACAGGAAGGCTTTTCATTCCATGAACATGCAAGTTGTGTGTGATGCCCAGGGGGAGATATTAGACGTGTGTGCCAGGTTCCCCGGTTCCACCCACGATGCATACATCCTACAGCACTCGGGCATCTACCGCAGATTTGAGCGAGGAGAGTTCACCGGTGGATGGCTACTAGGTAAGTTCAACATGGATGGACCCATACCTATATCTCCTCCACTGGGCAGCCCTCCGCCCTGGCTTCCTCCACCTCACTCCACAACCCACTATCCTTATCCTCCCTTCCCCACCCCTCCTGTACCTGCTCCAAGCAATACACACTCATCTATCTCATTCTGCTTTTCTCCAAACAAAGGTGACCGGGGCTACCCGCAGAGGACGTGGCTCATGACCCCCGTGGTGCATCCACAACCAGGCCCACAAGAAACTTACAACAGGAGACATCGGAGCACCCGGGGAATCATTGAGCGGACTTTTGGAATGGTCAAAAACCGCTTCCGCTGTCTGGACCGGTCTGGAGGGGAGCTCCTCTACAGCCCTGAAAAGGTGACCAAGATGTTTGTTGCCTGCTGCATGCTGCACAATTTGGCTCAGCGCAGAGGACAGCCTCTCCCAGAGGAGGCACAGCCACCAGAGGAGGTCCCAGATGAGCAAGAAGAGGAGCCCCCTCCACCCCCAGCCCACAGAGCAGACCTCAATGCTTACCAGCTTGGCATAAGAGCAAGACAAAGACTCATTGAAACAAGTTTTGCGTGAAAGTAAGTGCACATTTATTGTGTATAACTGCATAAGTGCATAGGTGTTCAACCCCCCCCCACCCCCCCACCCTCACCCTCCAGCATGTGATAACATCACTTTCCCCGTCCCCTCCCCCGTCCCCTCCTACCCCTCCCACGGAGTTCCTGTGCAGTTGGTGCTGCAGGGGGAGTATCGTCATCACTCTCAGTGCTGCTCCCACTGTCCTCCTCCTCGGCTTGGGCTACGGAGTGGAAATCTGGCCACTTTGTTGGGTGTAGCCTGGCCACAGGACCCAGAATGGGAGATGGTTTGGTGGTGGGTGCTGCAGAGGCGGCAGATCGTAACGCCCACCTTTTGGCTGGTGGTTGCTGCCCACTGGAGGAGGATGTGCAGGGCAGGTCTTGCTGCTGCAGCACGGCTGGAGTAGGTGGTGGTGGGCCCGGAAGGGCGCAGCCCTTCAATGGTGTGCTGCAGCTGTTGGAGTTGCTGCAGCACCTCTTGGTGGGCTTCCCGCTGTGCCTGGAGCACCTCTCGGTGGGCTTCCCGGTGCGCCTGGAGCACCTCTCGGTGGGCTTCCCGGTGCGCCTGGAGCAGCTCTTGGTGGGCGTCCCGCTGCCACTGGAGGGCTTGCCGCTGCACCTGCAGTGCTTCCCTCTGCAGTTGTAGTTTGTCCTGGCGGTACTCCTCCAGGCGCACATTGTGTCTCAGCAACTCAGTGGCCAGCCGCAACAGTTGCCTCCGTTGGCTGGATGGCCTGTGACGAGGAGCCGGCCCCCTATAGGCATACTCATCAGCAGAGTCAACCAGTGGTGGAGGTGCCGCCTCTGCTGGTGGTGCTGGTGGAGGTTGAGCCTCTACTGCTGGGTCAGCTGCAGGTGGTGGTGGTGGTGGTGGTAGAGGCTGTACTGGTGCAGGTGGTGGTGGTGGTGGTGGTAGAGGCTGTACTGCTGCTGCAGGCGGTGGAGGGTGAGGCTGTGGTGCTGCTGTAGGCCTTGGTTGGTCTTGCAGGCCACTAGGGCCAGCCTCCTCAGAATCATCACCTGTATAGCACAAGGGTGAGCAAATGTTGGTGAAAATAACCCACTTTTGTCTTTCAGCATTCATATACATTGGCCCCCAAACTGCTGACCCAGCAAAGAGATGGTGAGGAGGAGGATAGGAATTGACAGCGATGTGAAAGAGAACCCCAAAGCCAGCTGGGTAGAGGTGGTGGAGGGCCAGCCAAGAGAAGGACACTGCTCACAACTTTGTGGACAAGCTGTTTGTTATATATTTGTCAAAATGAAGGACATTTCAGCATGTCTTCTGTTACTACGGACTTGCTAGACTCTCTAGAACTGCATTATCACCCCCATTACAGACTCCTTAAGTTGCATGCATGTGGCCCACACTCAGTAGAGCACAGAGGTGATAGAAGGAAATAGGCACGGTTTGGTGATGGGAAAATAGGAGGGAGTAGTAGGGAAGGAAGGGTCCCAAAGTAGTGCCACAGTAGTACCCTACATACACCCATAGGAGCGAACTGTTATGCGTTATTGGGGGTGAAGCCGAGTGCACAAAACTCCACCCTGGACACCTACATGATAGTTGCTCAATATTGGGGGTGTTGAAACACCCACAGCAGCCACAGAGTGTGCTCCTATGACACACCACTACTCAAAGAGACCTTACAATGTAGTTAAGATGCACACACAGGACAAGTAAGAGGGAAGATAAATGAGTACGGTAGGGATAGAGAGTAATGATGCAGAGCAAGTGAGTAGGGGTAGGTAAGAAAGTCAGCACACCAGCATTAAGATGGTCGTTTATTCTACATATTACCACACCCGCCTGAAACTCCCTCCCGCTTGCCGCTCACCCCACTCCCCACCTCCCACCTCCTGGCCCCAACTTGTATAACACAGTTTAGTGCAGCGGAACACATAAGCGCAGCTTCATAAAGAATGGTCAACCTACCTGAGTCCTCAGCCTGTGCAGAGGTGTCAAGGGCCCCAATTCCATGGATGCCCTCCTGGGGTAGGAGGGAGTGCACCATCAGCTCCAGGGGGGTGAGGTTGGCAGTATCATGTGGTGGGGGATGGCCACCAGCCTTGCGCCTCACATCCCTCCGGAGCTTGCGCCACTTGCGCTTGCAGTCCTCCACGTCCCTTGCACAATGGAAGACTGCATTGACGCTGTCACGGACTGCCTCCCACTCCCTCTGTTTGGTCGTTGCAGCCAGCCTCTGCCCTGTGGGAGCAAAGAGATGTTGGTGGCGTTGCTGGATCTCCTGGACCAGTAGCTCTACCTCGCCATCCGTAAAATTACCCTTCCGGGTTGGTGGTTGACGTGGCGGCATTGTACCAATGGGGTTTTCGAAAATACGGAGTGGGCGTTTATATTGGCGCCAAGAACGCCCATTGAGACGGGGGAATAGGCGTTTCTGATATGGGCGTTTGTTGTTCCATTTTACACACAATTCCTAAGCGTGCCCAGCTCAGATAGCGATTAGGAACACATGGTTTCGATTATGAGTAGATAAGTATGGGCGTCTCCACCTGCCTTCCCTTTCTTCATTGCCAATTTACCTGCCATTTCTTGCACTGAAACCTTGCCGGTTGTTCGTAATAATCATTTACAGGGTTTTACCCTCACTTATATGAAGGTATGTGTTTAGCAATGTATGCTTGGATACACCTGTGTATTTAGGGGGGGGGGGATTATTATTGGCCCTCAGCCACCACGCCTTCCGTTTCCTGTCTTCCACATCCCCTGATGCTCCCTTCCTTTCTCCCATTCTCTCTGCCTGGTTGTAGCAGGCAGTGTGTGGGGGCCAAGAATTTAGTACAGTCGGCCCAAATCATGCACCCCTCGGTAAGGGTCATTTCAATCAGGGAGATGTGCAGCTCATGTTCCAGAAGATAAAAGGCGCACTACACAGTCTTGAAACAGACGTTCATGGTAAGCTCTCATTTGTCTGCCACCTCTTCTTTTTGTGCTCATAGTCAAGGAGTGTGCATTCACTGTATGTATGTAGTCTGGAGTCAGATGTTAGGTAGCTCTGTTTTCACCAGGTTCCTCTGCACTGTACTGTGGGGTTGGCAGGTCCTCAGTGGTGTGGGCCAGCTGTTGGAGGTGCTGTATTGGTTCCCGGTAGGTTCCATCTTCCTTGTTTATGTGGTGTACCTCAGTCCCCATTTATCAAGTGGCCACCCATTCTCAAGGTCCATAGGCGGGGGAGGGGAGAATGATTAATGCAATGGATGTGTATAGCACATTATGGAACACCTTCCTAAATTGCTCCATAGGTAGTAGGGAGCATGCACATTACATTGTTTTTAATCGGTAGCCTGGACAAAATGATCGAGGTGGCTACAGGTAGTGCCACTGAGGCCTATGACGTGGTGGTGAGGGAGAGGGGTGTGTACAGGTACCAACCCAAAGTAACTGGTGGTGGCTAAAGCCTGGTGGCTGCTGTGGCCTAGTGGTTAGAGCACCAGCCTTATAATCATAAGGTTGCTGGTTCAAATCCCACCTAAGGCAAGTCACTTCAGGGACAAAGTTTGATACAAACCCAGAATACTTGAATGTAACACACCTTGATCAACTACTGGAGAAAGTGTGATCACAGCTGCAAATAATGAGCACCATTTTTATTTGTGCCCTTCTCTAACACAAGTATTACATTGCAACTGTGATGAAGTAACCATCCATCTATTGGGTTTCCCATTGTTTCCCTTTTGCTCCTCAGCATTATATACCATAGCTGATGTATTCAATGTGAAAATATGAGCCAGCTGTTTGTAGGTCCTTCTTGGGCCCCCCCCCCCCCCACACCAATGTGGCTTGTGGGTAAGGATATGTGTCCATCAGACAGCAAACACTGTGTATGTGGTACCTGGAGTTATGTGGAAGTGTGTACCTGGCAGATCACACATGGTACACTATTAATCTCTTATTGATGGCACTCTGTATTGTGGGTCAGTATGGTGGAGGGGAGGGAGGGAGAGAGAGATGCTGGCTGGCCATTTTTATTCATGAACACAAATATCCATCCAGCCTCCCCGGCCCAACCCCCCTGCACATATGGCCATGCAGGTTGGAATGAACAGGTGGCGTTCTGTATGGCCAACATTCTCAGACATACATCACCTTCTCATTCACACAGCACATTTAATGCTATGCATATTGCTGCCTCCTTCCTCTCAACTCAACAGCACCATTTGGTGATATGTAATGCACAAGGGAGACAAACACACACACACACCCTGATAGTTATATTGTAAGAGAAACATTTATTTCCCCCCACCCCCACCCCTACAAAATAAGCCCCAACAATGCCCTCCTCCCCCCCACAACTCCCCACACAACCCCAACAATTCCCTCCCCCACCCCCCACAGAACCCCCAACATTTGCCTCTCCCCACACACACAACCCCAACAATTCCCTCCCCCACCCCCCACAGAACCCCCAACATTTCCCTCCCCCCCCACACACAACCCCAACAATTCCCTCTCCCACCCCCCCACAGAACCCCCAACATTTCCCTCCCCCCCCACACACAACCCCAACAATTCCCTCCCCCACCCACTCCCCACACCCCCAACAGGCCCCCCCTATTTAAATTAAGGGCGGCCACGCCCTCTGAGCAAGGCCCTCTGTAGCAGGGCAATGAGCAGCCCCAGCAGTACCCTTAGTGGGCCCTGGAGCTGCTCATTGCCGTGCCGTAGGGCTCTCACCTCCTGCAGCAGCTGGTGCTGGCCAACTACAAGCTGCTGCTGGCCATCTACCAGCTGCTGCAGGAGCCGCACCACAGTAGCAGGGCCAAAGGCTGGAGGTGGGCCAGGGGACACTGAAGATGGCCCAGGGGATGGAGGTGGGCCAGGGGACACTAAAGATGGCCCAGGGGATGGAGGTGGGCCAGGCGATGGCGCTGGCTGAGGGGAGGGAGAGGACTCATACGGAGCTGCAGGTGGGGAGGGGTCCTCATGAATGTCCTCATCCTCATCTATGATGAGGACTCCCTCCTCCTCCTCCTCCTGGTGGCCCGCCTCCTGGCCTGGCTGCTCCTCCTCCTCCTCCTCCTCATCCAGGTGCCCCTCCTCTTGCTGTTCCTCCTCCTGCTCCTCCTCCTCCTGCTCCTCCTCCTCCTCCTGGAGGTGGTGGCCCTCCTCATCCTCCCGCTCAGCTTCCTGCTGGTGGAGCCCTGTGTATGTAAAAGGAGTGTGATTGAGATCAGTGCATACACCATGGCTTGCATAGTGCAGTAGCTGGGTGGCGTGAGGCAGGGGATGGGGCAGGGTGTGGTAAGGCGTAGCCTATGCCCATGGGGAATGAGCTGCATCAGATGACATGAAACAGAACCCTGGACCCTCCTCTGACACACACCACGCAGGACATGTTGCCATACCAAATTCATTGCTGACCAGCATGTTTGCATTGTGAGATGCAACGAGGGGTTGATGGGCAGTTGTTGTAGGAGTTATTGGGGGGGGGGGGCAGTGGGAAGGGTGTTGAGCACAATTCTTTTATGTGATTTAGGCCATAACATGCAGTAAAAGTAGGGCCTCAGGCAGCTGTACCAGGACACAGTAATCAGCCACCACAATAAGGGGAATAGTAAAGTATGGCATATTATCTCATTCATCTCGGGGGGATGGTCGGACGTTGCAGGCATGCTCATGGGAGAACCCCTGCAACCTGCATCCTTGATCTGGGACAGATATGGTATTACTTACTAGGTGGCTATTAGGCACATGGGAAGTGATATTGTACAACACATTTGCTTTATTCATGAAATGTATGTAGTAATCTGTACAGGTGTCCTGTTTTTGAATACTTACGGCGAGCCCTGAGGTGCCTTCTCACCGCCCGGATGAGGTCGGGCCTCTCCCGCCTCACCCGGCGGAACCGCCTCCTGAGGGACTCCAGGTCCCGGTGGACTCCAAAGCGTCTGTAAGATATAAGTTTGTAGAGCAGGGGTCAGGGGTGTTGGTCCTTTTTGTCCTCTGCACACATTCATTTGCTATTCACATACCAGAGAGAGAGAGGGTCAACAGTGTTGGGGGGGGGGGGCACCTCCATTGGTAGTGAATCATAGGAGCCACCTTTTTACCATTTTGGGGGGTGGAACCCCCAGTGGAGATGACCCCTCCCTCCATACATATTTGATATTGGGGGTGGGGTGGTCAAGCACCCACAGCAGCCACCGAGTTGGTTCCTATGCAGATGATGCCAGAGAGGTGGGCATGAGGCCAGACAGTACCGTTTGTATACATTATAATGTATGCTTGTTAAACTACTTTATATGTGTTATCATGACCATGTTATAAAGTATGGTATAGGTTTCATTGGTCTCATGCTTCCACTATTCGGAGGCGTTGTAACCCACTGGCTGCAAAGAGGGGTTGGAAAATGTGGCCTTCACATAACTAACGAAATTGTCACATAACACTAATAGCATAGTCACATACCTAACCTAACGAAATACATTCTTGTAGGGATGTGGGAATGGTGGTCGTTTCAATAACATACAAATTATTAGTGATTGTGCATGTTCCTATATTACTCATGATCCTTGCATGGACACTCCAGTTACTGCTGGTAACATTGATGACGGAGCTGTTATATGTGTAGGTACAGGAGGGGAGGGGGGTTGGGCCATAACCTTACCTTTCTAGCCTTTCCCGGATGCGGGACCAGGCTCGCATGGCCTGCAGCCTGGGGGGCAGGTGGTGGTGCTGGATAAATAGGCGATGCCGGTGCCTTAGGCATAGCCGGACGAGCAGCAAGCTCTCCTCCTCGCCAAAATTGGGCTCTCGCCGGTGTGCCATTTTTCCACGTGTTGGAAAAGAAGTGCCTTATATAGACGACCTTGCGTGAGGGACGTCGTTTCATGCACAGCTCCATATATGGATGACCATTCCATATATGGCCCCTATCAGCACGTGGACGCCCTCGTAAGCATAGACGTCTTTGACGTGCACATGCCTGCACGTGTGTGGAACGTGCCTTATATAGATGAGTATGACGCACCCCACCCGACCCTTTTCACATATACACAATATGCATATAGCTGCATGTTCAGTAGGTGTACAGTGCATGCAGATCCGGACATTCAGATGGGCACATATGATGAAAGTATGGGTGGAGCAGCATGATATGTCTGTAGTTGACACATATACGTGTTCCTCATATTTTTCCGTACCTGGATGGCCTGAACAACATGTACTGTACTTGCGATACACCTATGTACATTATTTTACACACCACGTGATTTGGTCGTTTGCACCTGCAATAATCGACCATCTTAGGGCGCCCAATTTAGTCACGCTTATGCGCTCGTCATTTGATTGTTTTCTTACAGGGATAATCGATTATCGAAAAACGCCCACACTATTTTTCCATTATACATGTCTATTTTTGGACGTTTTCGTAAGAACGTCCTAATTGGTACTTGGACGATCTTTCCATTATGCCCCTCAGTGTGTATTTTATTTATTTTATTAATTTTTTATATTTGTATCCTGCCTTTACCAAAAGCGGATAACAGAAAAACATACATACAATTAATAAAAACACTAAAACATAACGAACACTCATCATATAGCAATTAGTGTATCAATCCAGTTAGACTACGTAGATTACTTCAGTACACTTCATTCTTCTAGAAAGGCCTTTAAAAAATAATGAGTCTTTAGAAATCGTTTGAAATGCTGAATATTATCACATAATCCTAAATATCCAGGCAAAGTATTCCATAGCAAGAGACCAACAATCAAAAATGCTCACAGCTTTGTATATCCACATTGCTGGAGAAGGAAACTCCAAGGTGAATGTAAACATGGGATGCGCATCGGCATTTATTTCATGCGGGTACTTTCTCTGTCCCTTGTGGGTTCACAATCTAAGTTTTTATACCTGGGGCAATGGAGGGTTAAGTGATTTGCCCAGGATCACAAGGAGCAACAGTGGGAATTGAACACAGTGACCCAGATTCTCAGTCCACAGTACTAACCATTAGGCTACTCTTCCACTAATCTAAGTGACGGCAGATAAAGACCTGAACGGTCCATCCAGTCTGGCCAACTGTCATATTTATTCTCAATTCAAGATTAAATTAATAATGAATGTGAGATTATATACTTGATCATGGTCTTTCTTTGGTGTTTCTGGGACATAGACTGTAGAAGTCTACACAGCTCTATCCTTAAGTTCCAACTACTGGAGTTGATGGCAAAGCCCACTCTAGCCTATCCGAATCTGTCATATCATTTGCAGGACACAGACAGTAAAAGTCTGCCCCGCACTGTCCTCACATTCCAAATTACTGGAGTCTCCATCGAAGCCCTCTACAACCCATCCTAAACTGGATTGCTATATGCAGGACATAGACTATACAAGCCAGCCCAGCACCTGTCTCAGGAGGCCTTTTACAAAGGTGTGCTGAAAAATGGCTTGCAGTAGTGTAGGCGTAGGTTTTTTTAGCATGCCTGTAAAAGTTTTTTTTTTTCCAAGAATGGACGTGTGGCAAAATCAAAATTGTCGTGCATCCATTTTGGGTCTGAGACCTTACTGCCAACCATTGACCTAGCGGTAAAGAATCCGGGCAGTAATGACCTACGCATGTCAAATGCCACTTGGCGCAGGCCCATTATGTGCGCCAGAAAATAAAAAATATTTTTCAGACACGTGTAGTGGACACGCACCAAAATTGAAACTACCGCCAGGGCCACACGGTAACCGGGCGGTAACTTCAATTTGGCACACGTTCGGCGCGCATGGAGGGGCATAATCGAACGAAAACGTCTATCTCCATGGGCGTTTATCTCCGAGAACAGGTCCGTGAAGGGGCGGACCGAAACGTATTTTCGCAAAAAATAGACGTCCATGTTTTATTCGACAATTTGTGAGCTGGGCGTTTTTGTTTTTCAGTCATAATGGAAAATGAAAGCGCCCAGCTCAAAAATGAATAAATCCAAGGCATTTGTTCGTGGGAGGGGCCAGGATTTGTAGTGCACTGGTCCCTCTCACATGCCAGGACACCAACCGGGCACCCTAGGGGGCACTTTTACAAAAACAAAAAAAAAGGTAAAAGAGCTCCCAGGTGCATAGCAACCTTCCCTTGTGTGTTGAACCCCCCAAATCCCCCTCAAAACCCACTGCCCACAAGTCTACACCATTACTATAGCCCTAAGGGGTGAAGGGGGGCACCTACATGTGGGTACAGTGGGTTTGGGGGGTTGGACGACTAATAAGCATTAAGCAGCAAAATTGTAACAGGTAGGGGGGGATGGGCCTGGGTCCACCTGCATGAAGTCCACTGCACCCCCTAACAACTGCTCCAGGGACCTGCATACTGCTGCCAGGTAGGTGGGTATGACATTTGAGGGTGAAAATAAAAAGTTGTGAAACATCATTTTTTGTGGTGGGAGGGGGTTAGTGACCACTGGGGGAGTCAGGGGAGGTCATCCCCGATTCCCTATGGGGGTAATCTGGTCATTTAGGGCACTTTTTGGGGCCTTATTCGTGAAAAAACAGGGTCCAGGAAAAGTGCCCTAAATTCTAGCTACAAACGCATACTTTTTTTCCATTATCGGCGAAAGGCGCCCATCTCTGTTCGGGTGATAACCATGCCCCAGTTCCGCCTTCACCATGCCTCCAACACGCCCCCATCAACTTTGTACGCTTCCGCGATGGAGTGCAGTTGAAAACGTCCAAGTTCGACTTTCGATTATACCGCGTTATTCGTTTTTGTGAGATAAATGTCCATCTCCCGATTTAGGTCGGAACTTGGGCATTTTTCTCTTTCGATTATAAGCAGGATAGGCACCTATGCAGCTTAGTAAAAGGGCCCCTTAGTTTTTAAAGCCAGAGTTGCCATCTAAACACCACTTGACATACCATTCATTTTCTTATGCTAGTATTCTCTAGAAGTCATGCTTAGTGTACATTTTTATTTATTTATTTTTGTTACATTTGTACCCCACACTTTCCCACTCATGGCAGGCTCAATGTGGCGGGCAATGGAGGGTTAAGTGACTTGCCTAGAGTCACAAGGAGCTGCCTGTGGCGGGAATCGAACTCAATTCCTCAGCTCCCCAGGATCAAAGTCCACCACCCTAACCACTAGGCCACTCCTCATTTTGGCGCCTAACTTTAGGGGATCTATACAGAACTACCCTCCATAAGGATGGACTTAAAGATCTAAATATGTATACTTTGGAAGAAATGTGAGAGATAGGAAATATGGTAGAAGACATTAAAATACTTCCAAGGTATAAATACACATTAGGCAAGCCTCTTTCAGTGCAAATGAAGTTCTGGAACAAGCGGTGATAGGACAAGGGTGAAAAGAGGTAGAGACGCAAGAGTAAGGACATATTTCTGTACCGATAGGGTGGTGGATGTATCGACAAGCACAGAGGATGTATAAGGAAGAGGAAGGGATTATAGAGCATAGCAGCTGATGTGGATGGGTAGACTCGATAGGCTCTATGGTCTTTACCTCTCATCATTTTTCTATTTCTCTTCCAGTGGGAGACTTCCCCAGTTATTCTGTAGTAGCAATACATGCAACTGTCTCCTACTAGAAACCACAGCATCTGCTTTATAATAATGTGTTATAGGGCACTATTTTGAGCATGTGGTCTTCTGTGAAAAGAAGTCATCACGTTGCCAACTGTGAGTTTTCACAATATTTTTTTTCCCTCTAAGGCAGTGAATGGGAAAACTTTTGTGCAGAGTAAGGAAGCTTGTGACCTGTCTTAGGCACTGTTTGTAAAACAGGATACTGGGCTAGATGGACCATTGGTCTGAAGCAGTATGGCTACTCTTATGTTCTAAGCTACATGTAAAGTTATTCATGCAAGTTTGTAGAATTAGAGGGCATTTGTCTTATGATGATTACTGGTCATTTTAGTAACCTCCCTCTTGGCTGATTCCATCTTGTTTATATCCTTTTGAAGGCGTGGTTTCCAGAAATACACACAATACTCCTAATTAAGGTTGCCAGCTGGATCCAGATTCCCCTGACAGGGTTGATCCAGACCTGTGTTTACCCCATTGCATGCAGGGACTTATAGTTTTGCTTTTCTTAAGGAATGAAATGTGAAAATCAGAGCTACAAATCCTTTGCAGGCAATAGGGTAAATCCAGGACTGGATCAACCCTATCAGGTGAATCTGGATCCAGTTGACAAAACTACTGTTAATGAGGACTAATCAGAGACTTATATAGAGGTATTACTACCTCCTTTTTTCCTGCTGATTATTACTCACCCTATGCTCTCAGACATCCTTCTGGCTTTTACTGTCATTTTATCTACCTGTCTGGCAGACCTGTTTCAAGGAATGGACCAGTGATCTTGTGCATGGCAACGGGCAGCACTTGTTCCCTGAACCACTAGGCCAGGGTAGGGCAACCTCAGTCCTTGAGGGCTACAACCCAGTTGCATTTTTAGGATTTCCTCAATGAATATGCATGAGATGTTTGGACGGCTTCCTAAAGGAAAAGTCCATAGACCGTTATTAAATGGACTGGGGAAAATCCACTATTTCTGGGAAAAGCAGTATAAAATGTTTTGTACATTTTTGGGGTCTTGCCAGGTATTTGTGACATGGATTGGTCACTGTTGGAAACAGGATGCTGGGCTCCATGGACCTTTGGTCTTTCCCAGTATGGCAATACTTATGTACTTATGAGATCTATTTGCATACAATTAAGGCAGTGCATGCAAACAGATCACATACGTATTCATTGGGGAAATCCGGAAAAGCTGACTGGGTTACAGCCTTTAAGGACCAAGGTTTCCCACCCCTGCACTAAGCTGATCTGGTTTCATACTTTTGCTGGGTTTGGGGGACAGTAGAAAAGAGAAGATTCGAACCTGGAACTCTGTGCTTGCTGATATAAAAGTTTTCATTTAGTCCCCGAGAAGAAAAGAATATGTAGTGGACCCAGGACCGTACCAAACTATAGTTGCACCCTGTGCAACTCAATCTCTGGTGTCTCCCTCCCCCTTGCCACCAACAATGAGAGAAAAGAGTGAGCTGGGAGTCAGGGCCGTGCCTATGCGGTAAGCGAGGTAAGCGCCGCAGGGGGGCGCCCACCTCTGGAGGGCGCCGCCGCGGAGCTTACCCTCGCCCCGCCGAGGCCTTTAAATCTTTTGGTCGCCCCGGGTGTCACCAGAAAGGGGGGTGCCGCCGCTCCCGCTGTCTTCATCCTGGCACCCCCCCCGCACCAGCCCTTTAAATTTATTTGCCGACGCGATAGCGAGCGCAGCACCTCATGTGGAAGTAAAGGAAGCGGATCCGATCATCTCATTGGGCCTTCCCTCACTGTCCCGCCCTCCTCTGACGCAACTTCCTATTTCCTCTAGGGCGGGACAGTGAAGGAAGGCCCAATGAGATGATCGGATTCGCTTCTTTTACTTCCACACGAGGTGCTGCGCTCGCTATCGCGTCGGCAATTTCTTTTTAAAAACGGGTGGCAGGGAGAAGACGAGGCAGGGTGAGGGTGGGGGACAGATGGGGTGACCGTGAAGGTGGGGGAGGACTCGGATAGCAGAAGGGACTGGGTGGGAGACAGATGGGGTGGGGGGACTCGGATGGGCAGAAGGGACTGGGTGAGGGGGACTCGGATGGGCAGAAGGGACTGGGTGGGAGCCAGATGGGGTGAGGGGGACTCGGATGGGCAGAAGGGACTGGGTGGGAGACAGATGGGGTGAGGGGGACTCAGATGGGCAGAAGGGACTGGGTGGGAGACAGATGGGGTGAGAGTGGGGGGCACTTGGATAGCAGAAGGGACTGGGTGGGAGCCAGATGGGGTGAGGGGGACTCGGATGGGCAGAAGGGACTGGGTGGGAGACAGATGGGGTGAGGGTGGGGGGCACTTGGATAGCAGAAGGGACTAGGTGGGAGACAGATGGGGTGAGGGGGACTCGGATGGGCAGAAGGGACTGGGTGGGAGACAGATGATGGGGTGAGGGTGCGGGGCACTTGGATAGCAGAAGGGACTGGGTGGGAGACAGATGGGGTGAGGGGGACTCGGATGGGCAGAAGGGACTGGGTGGGAGACAGATGATGGGGTGAGGGTGGGGGCACTTGGATAACAGAAGGGACTGGGTGGGAGACAGATGAGGTGAGGGGGACTCGGATGGGCAGAAGGGACTGGGTGGGAGACAGATGGGAGAAGGGGCATGGAGCTGGAACTGGGGTCTGAAAAGTGAGCAGGAGGGAGAATGGGGTCATGCCTGGGGCAGGGGTGGATGGGAGAATCAATGGATCTGGAACTAGGGGCAGCCGCAGGTGGGAACTGGGAGCCGAAAAGAGGGGGCAGTGAGAGAGGGGGGATAGATCCTGGATGGAATGGGGAGTGAGAGGGAGGGCAGACCCTGAATGGATGGGAGGGGGAAAGAGAGAGGGCAAATGGTGAATCGAAGGAGCAGAGAGAAAGGGCAGACAGTGGATAGAAGGGAGTGAAAGAGCAGAAAGTGGATGGAAGGGGGCAGAGATAGAGGGCAAATGCTAGAGGGAAAGGCGAGAGAGAGGGCAGATGGTGGATGGAAGGGGGAGAGAGAGATGGCAGACTGGGGCAGATGGTGGATGGAAGGAGCAGAAATAGAGGGCAGATGTGGCTGGAAGGGACATTAGAGAGGGCAGACACTGGAGAGCAGAGAGAGAGCGAAGACAGATGCTGGATGGAAGGAAGACGGTGAAAAGAAGATGAGGAAAGCAGAAACCAAAGACAACAAACTGTAAATATATATTTTTATTATTTTGCTTTAGGATATAGTATTTTAGCTGTGTTAATAAATGTTTATAAATAGAACATGTAAATAAGGTAATCTTTTTATTGGACTAATTTTAATACATTTTGACTTAACTTTCAGAGAACAAAACCCCCTTCCTCAGATCAGGATAGGATACTGTAACAGCACTATACTGTATTGACCTGAGGAAGGAGATTTTGGCCTCTGGAAGCTAAATGTATTAGTCCAATAAAATGGTATTATTTTATTTTCTGTATTTGTTTTATTTCTATTTGTTAATTTGTAAAGTGGTGATTGGTATTTGTTAGTTTTTTTCAAATTTACATCTGCTGTCTTTATATTTTGCACAGTACTAGGGGACAGTTTCTGTTTCTGTGGTGTTGCATTGTATACAGAGTCTGGCATCAGGGGTTCAGTTTAATTTTTGTCTAAATAGAAAGTTTATGATTACTTATTCTATAGTGGATTAGGGTGTATCTATTTGTGAAAAAGACATGGCTTTCGGTTGGCATTGACTGTGCAGGATCGACGATCTGTACTAATCTGTCTGTTTTCGTTTTACAATAGGTGAATTGATGTTCTAGTGCTCACTAGTGTTTAAGATGCTTTCCTTTCCCTTGTGTGACTCGTAGAAACGACTGCTTATGGTATGGTAAAATTGCTCTATAGGTCGTGAGTGTTTTGTATTCTCGGTATGCCTAGTACTGGATTTGGGGGGGGGGGGGTGGGTGTTAAACAATGACTGGCCCCGGGTGTCAACTACCCTAGCTACGCCACTGCTGCCGACGTCTCCCTTGCCTTGCACTCGTTGGTTCCCTCAGTGTCCTGCCTTCTTCTGACGTCAGAAGAAGGCGGACACTGAGGGAACCAAGAGCGCAAAGGGAAGGGAGACGTCGGCAGCGCTCTGCTTTCACTGATGCTGCTGCGACCGGAAGTAAAAGATTTAAAGGCCCCAGGGTGCGGAGGGAAGGGCAGAGAGGCATGGATGGGAGGGCAGGGCCCAAGGAGAGGACAAATTGCTGGAAGGGAAGGGGAGGGGAGAGAGGATTGCTGGCTATGGATGGAGGAGGGAAGGGCAGAGAGGGACAAGGATGGACATGGGGGCTCAGGGAGAGGACAAATTGCTGGAAATGGAGGGGAGGGGATAGAGGAGGCAAGGATTGCTGGCTATGGATGGAGGAGGGAAGGGCAGAGAGGGACAAGGATGGACATGGGGGCCCAGGGAGAGGACAAATTGCTGGAAATGGAGGGGAGGGGAGAGAGGAGGATTGCTGGCTATGGATGGAGGAGGGAAGGGCAGAGAGGGACAAGAATGGACATGGATGGGAGAGCAGGACCCAGGGAGAGAGGAAAAATTGCTGGAAATGGATATAGAGCAAGAAATGAAGAAGAAAGGAGAAAAGTAAAGAAATAAATGGAAAGGAAGCCCTGGAAATGGAGTTAAGAGGACATATAGCAGCAGAATCAGATACTGGACCAGCATGATTGAAAAAAGAAAGTCACCAGACAACAAAGGTAGAAAAAAATTATTTTATTTTCATTTTAGCGTTTGGAATATGTCCACTTTGAGAATTTACATCTGCTATCTTATTTTGCAATGTATAGCAATTTGTTTCTAAGAATATTGCTGACAATTCCTTTCAGTGTGGCAAGTGGTGAGCGATCATTTTCATGGGGGGGGGGCGTGATTATTTTCACGGGGGGGGGGGGGGGCGCCAACTGATAGTCTGCAGGGGGGCGCCAGAGACCCTAGGCACGGCCCTGCTGGGAGTAATTTTTGCATCCCTCCATATTTGCAGCCTGTGTAGCCACACTACTCGAACAGTACTTGGTACGGTGCTGATTGGACTTTTATTCTTCTCAACATGAGTTTCCATGCTTCTCTGTGACATAGCTTTCTCCCTAGCCCCTTCCCCTTTGCTAGATGGAATTTGTATCCCATCTTCTCTTGCCTCTGGAAAACAATTCCAACTCCTCCTCAGCTGGCTTCTGCCTTCCTCATATACACTTGTTTGATTGTTATTGCTGTGGCCTCATTATGGAAATTACAAATTGATAGTCCTGCAATTTGTCTGCGTTTTTTTCCAATTACTGTTCCAGATGCATAATAAAGGGGAGAGGCAGCCGAGTGAAACCAGCAACCTTTCTATTTTAAAGAAAACAACCTCACAGAGAGCCAGTGTTGTGCTTTGTTGAAGTGACCTTGAGAGCCTGTTCCCTTTTGACTTTAATATGTTTGAGAAGAAAAGGACACTAGGAGCTCCCAGAGAGCCTTGGAGATGTGTGCGACTGCTCAGATCTATTGAAGCACCTCAGGGAGCTGAAGGCAGGTGTTAGACGTAGGGGCCAGATGATTCTGAATTCTTAATTATTTTGTGGTGTTTTTAGCTGGAAATTCTTTCAGGTTTAAAAGATGCTCAAACAGCCATTGCTTCCCATTTCTCTGCCTTTATTCTACAAGTCACTTACATGTGGGTAGCCATGACACCTTGAGCCACCTATCAACTTACTGTTTGGGCCTCAGTCTTTGCCCCCCCCCCCCTCCAACCACTCCATAGATTTGCTGGATGGGGAGGGAGGCACCAGTCCAGGGGTAAATGAATCATGACCAATACAGTACATTGGAATTTATTAGACAATGCAAGACAAAACAACTTGGCTGCAGCTTTACTGTGCAAAACATAATCAACATTCACAATAGTACATAAAGATAACCGAGCCACCTATAAGGCATGTAGAACACTCATAACATCTCCAGCCTGCCGTGGAACCAGCAAGGATGGTAGACCCTACGAAAGATAAAATAGATTAAGTAGGTGAGGAACTTCTACTATGGTTCTGGCTAATATATGATTTCTAGACTGTGCAAACTACCTTCCAATTCTTGGTATGGTATTTGGGGGGAGGGGGCCTCTATCCACTGTGCTAATATTAACACCAACTTGGAAGGAATGTTTACTAAAATGGATCTGATTGTAGCCAACTTTGACCAGGCGCTTATTCAGGATGACTGCATATTGAATGGGGTTAAATGGGTACTGTCCATATGCACTAGAAAATGTTTGCCCCTTGCTGGCCTAAGTCTGCCATACTCCAATTGCTTTGGAAGTCTGCTGAAACAGATCAGCACGCACAAGGTTTGGATGCTGGAAAAAGATCATGCTGGCCAATTGGATCATGCTCCACATGCTCCTTGAAGCCCTTGGCCTTTAAACCCCCTGCAGGTAGTACTACCCTAAAATAGTCTTGTGCTAGTTGCCATGGAAGAAAGGATCTCCCTGCCATATCCCCAATGCCCAATGACCACATACTACCTGTGGGTCCCCAGTTGAGATGGGGACAGGGTACCTAGTTAATGGCAACCCTGTGCACATGTAGGGCACTCCACCTTACCTAATCCATGGAATAGCATTGAAAGAATAGCAAATAGAGAGCCCTCATCCTGTTACAAGAAATGATTTACTTGGGGAAAAGAGCTCTAGAGCACTCGCTACTGTTTATAATTTAAGAGCAGGCGCTGTATTTATAAGTTTTTGGATATTAATTTCTCCATCAATCACCAAAGGTGATAATTGCAATAAATTAAATAAATTAAGTATATATATAAAAATACCATATACTCAGAACACAAAGAGACCGTATTTTTAGCTTCAAAAAGGTTGATTTAATATACAATTGCACACGAGAGGTAGGTTTTAAAAGATCTTTACGGATAATCTGTGCTTAAGTAAGGTAAAGTAGAGTAGCAGGTCTAGATCAAAAGTTATAACTTACAAAGCAGTCTGTTGCAAAGCAGTTTGTGGTCCATTGAAGAGCCATGAGGCAGGTGGACTGCAGATCACGAGCAAGGCATCTGGATTGGTGCTGAAGAGAGAATCTCCTGGAGGGAGAGTCTTGAAGAGAGAAGAGAGTCTCCTTCTTGGGGAAACAGCTTGTCCTTTTATACTCTCATTTTGCAGGGAAGCAAGCCATGTGCATCTGGTTGCTGGCTTCCTGGTTTTTTGCACACGACCCCTGAGTCCTGGTCTCATGTTTGCACACGACCCCTGAGTCTTGGTCTCATGTCTTATGACATCACGAGACTTGCTGTCTGGATCTTGCTGACAAATGGTCTTTTGATGTGAAAAGGCTTCCTGCTCAGTCTCTGGAGCAGATACACATTACAAGTCCTTCCTTTCTGCACATGTCTGAAAGCTGATGGGAGGGGCAGGTATACCTTTGACAAGCAAATGTCTTGTTTATGGTTTCCCCTCTGAAGTCTTTGTTATCAATAGCTGGAGTTATGCCTTCTCCAGACTATCTGTCTGCTGGTGGAGATGTCTATGTGATTCTTCAAGTATCCACCTTAGTCATGCTTTTGTTCAGTCTTTTTAGGTGGGAGGGCAGAGAGAGTTTTATTTCTCTTTGAAGCACAGTACCCTTTTGTCTCTTAAATGTCTTTGTAATTAACTAGTCCTACTACCAGAAATTCCCAAGGAAAAGGGGAAAGAAGGTACATCTTTTAAAAGCTGCCTTTTTATATTGATAAAATAATTCTGACAATTGGCTTATACCATAACAATCCCAGATCTGATAGGTATATGGAAACATAACCCCTAGTGAAAGAAGCACGATACTACTGCTAGGGGTGAGATGGAGCTGGTAGGGCAGGCCTGGGGATTGCTCCTGCCCCAGGACCACTGGACTACCAGGAAAAACGTTGGTGCGGCCCACTGGAATGGTGAAAGGGGCCATTAGGGAGTGGGAAATGTGAATGGAGGGGAGAAGATGTGAACAGAGAGAATAGGGGTTGTGAATGGGGGGGGGGGGGGGGGGGGAATGGCACCAATGTTCCCGGCATAGAAAAATAACCCCTGCTTTGGGTTGGGATTATTTTACTATCTTTTTATGCCCATAAGGTGACTTGTGGTGTGCACCTGGTGGTCTGTTCTGGTGTTTTCTTAGTAATGAACTGTTTTTCATGTATTTGCATATTTTGTAATAGGGCAGGGCAGGCTGCATTAGAGCACTTTAAGTTGTGTTAAGGGACAAGTAACATGACTTGAAGCCCAAACACAGCTTGATAAACTTCCCTCCTTAGTGCTAATTCAATGACCTGTAGTCACTGGGTGCAAGTTGAGCCAACTGAACCTTTGAAATACCATGTGGATGAATACAGGGTTTTGCTTTCTTGTTTTCTTTGGCAGAATCAGGTCAACAAAGCCCAGAAAGCAATAAGCAAGTTGTTTAAGAAAACAAACAACTTAGGCTTCATCTGATGATCTATAGTTATCTGTACACTATTCCTCCTTTTAACAAAACCACATGGTAATGCCAACCCAGCCCATTCACTTTGAATGGACTGTGTTGGCATTACTGCACCGGCAGCCGCTAGTGCGGCTTTGGAAACAGAGGGGGGTTTGGAAGCAATTTTCAGAAAGACCTAGGAGTTAGCTGGTTAGGTCTGTTGGGTCAACAATGGTCCCATATACAGTGGGGGAAATAAGTATTTGATCCCTTGCTGATTTTGTAAGTTTGCCCACTGACAAAGACATGAGCAGCCCATAATTGAAGGGTAGGTTATTGGTAACAGTGAGAGATAGCACATCACAAATTAAATCCGGAAAATCACATTGTGGAAAGTATATGAATTTATTTGCATTCTGCAGAGGGAAATAAGTATTTGATCCCCCACCAACCAGTAAGAGATCTGGCCCCTACAGACCAGGTAGATGCTCCAAATCAACTCGTTACCTGCATGACAGACAGCTGTCGGCAATGGTCACCTGTATGAAAGACACCTGTCCACAGACTCAGTGAATCAGTCAGACTCTAACCTCTACAAAATGGCCAAGAGCAAGGAGCTGTCTAAGGATGTCAGGGACAAGATCATACACCTGCACAAGGCTGGAATGGGCTACAAAACCATCAGTAAGACGCTGGGCGAGAAGGAGACAACTGTTGGTGCCATAGTAAGAAAATGGAAGAAGTACAAAATGACTGTCAATTGACAAAGATCTGGGGCTCCACGCAAAATCTCACCTCGTGGGGTATCCTTGATCATGAGGAGGGTTAGAAATCAGCCTACAACTACAAGGGGGGAACTTGTCAATGATCTCAAGGCAGCTGGGACCACTGTCACCACGAAAACCATTGGTAACACATTACGACATAACGGATTGCAATCCTGCAGTGCCCGCAAGGTCCCCCTGCTCCGGAAGGCACATGTGACGGCCCGTCTGAAGTTTGCCAGTGAACACCTGGATGATGCCGAGAGTGATTGGGAGAAGGTGCTGTGGTCAGATGAGACAAAAATTGAGCTCTTTGGCATGAACTCAACTCGCCGTGTTTGGAGGAAGAGAAATGCTGCCTATGACCCAAAGAACACCGTCCCCACTGTCAAGCATGGAGGTGGAAATGTTATGTTTTGGGGGTGTTTCTCTGCTAAGGGCACAGGACTACTTCACCGCATCAATGGGAGAATGGATGGGGCCATGTACCGTACAATTCTGAGTGACAACCTCCTTCCCTCCGCCAGGGCCTTAAAAATGGGTCGTGGCTGGGTCTTCCAGCACGACAATGACCCAAAACATACAGCCAAGGCAACAAAGGAGTGGCTCAGGAAGAAGCACATTAGGGTCATGGAGTGGCCTAGCCAGTCACCAGACCTTAATCCCATTGAAAACTTATGGAGGGAGCTGAAGCTGCGAGTTGCCAAGCGACAGCCCAGAACTCTTAATGATTTAGAGATGATCTGCAAAGAGGAGTGGACCAAAATTCCTCCTGACATGTGTGCAAACCTCATCATCAACTACAGAAGACGTCTGACCGCTGTGCTTGCCAACAAGGGTTTTGCCACCAAGTATTAGGTCTTGTTTGCCAGAGGGATCAAATACTTATTTCCCTCTGCAGAATGCAAATAAATTCATATACTTTCCACAATGTGATTTTCCGGATTTAATTTGTGATGTGCTATCTCTCACTGTTACCAATAACCTACCCTTCAATTATGGGCTGCTCATGTCTTTGTCAGTGGGCAAACTTACAAAATCAGCAAGGGATCAAATACTTATTTCCCCCACTGTATATTGGCTGAACAGGAAGAACAAATGGCTATATTTAGAGTCGGACAGCAGTTACTCATTAAGATGTCATCTAGATATACCCTGACTCCCGAGACCCTGAAGCAGCCGAGCAAGTTTGAGTGAAGCAAAATGCTGGCCACTGTTGTTCTGGTCTGGGGGACTGATTAAACACAGGAGAGATGACTCGTTGAGCTATTGGAGATAAGTACAGATTTCCATGTTTTGAATACTGTACATTGTTGGACAGTGCTTGTTGTTTGCAACATTGTCACATTGAAAGTATGTGGTGTGCTGCATGAAGACAATTTGATTTATTTTACATTGCAGTGGATATAAGCACCGCACCTTGTGAGATACTTTCTTATGCTGATTACATTGAAATGTTTGCGATGAGTTGCACAAAGACAGTTTGATCCGATTAATAGCAACCCCTTTAAGATTGAGAAGGTTTTTCAAGCCAATGATGAAGACCAGATTATTGTGATCGTCTTTAGCTCTATAGATCTGTAGATCTGGAGCTCATTGAGGCTTTTTCCTTCCTGTAATTTACATCCCTGTTGGTTTCACATATTTCCGTAATTCAGTGGGTCATTATTATTATTATTTTTTTTAGATTATTTGATTGGATCAGTCAGAGTATAATGGGCCCTTAAATGGATAGCACTGCTGAATGTACAAATAATAAACTAGTGTTGCTGAATATATTTTTTTAAATTTTATTTATGAAATTCAAAATTTTATGAGTACAACACATGTACAAATGGAAATAGGAACAAAAAAGATGGAAATAATATTCCACAATTATCAGATCCGAGATTAGTACATAAGAAGATAAATTCCAGATAAACCAGATATACAACTTTATAGCAGTGTGCAAGAGAGTACAAACTAGCCAGTGAAAACAGATGACATTTCTAAATAGCGTTGCCATTGTCAGTCTAGGAATGTTCCCTAGAAATCAAAAAATCAAGCAATTGCTTAGGCTCAAAAAATAGGAAATTAGCAGAACCACAAGTTACAAAGCATCTATATGGAAATCTTAAGGAAAATATTTCCCCAAGAGCCAAGACTCGAGACCATAAGGCCACAAAGGCCTTTCTCCTTTTCTGGGTCTCTGTACCTAAATTAGGAAGAACTTTTATTTTAGAGTACAAGAAAACTGTATCCATTTTCCTCAAGTACGAATGTAAAATTAAATTTCTATCGTGCTCAAGTGCAAATGTAGCAATCATTGTTCTTTTTTCAGTCACAGCTTTCTAAAAAAGCTGTCAATTCCATCATCTCATGGATGACAAAGTAAGGTAATAAGCCTTTGTTATAGGTGGTAAATTATTACTAGGAAGATCCAAAAACCTCCATTAAATACTTCTGTAACATGGCTACTGGGCTTATCACTGGAGACGTAGGAAACTTTAGAAAGCGGAGGTTCAGGACTCTACTGTAGTTCTCCAAATACCAGCTTGTACAGTAGTATGAGTTTTAACAACAGATTGAAAATCCTTAAAATCCTTCTCCAAGTTGCTAACTCGTTGAGGCATGCTGAATCTGGATTGCCATCTGTTACATAAGAACATAAGTATTGCCATACTGGGACAGACCGAAGGTCCATCAAGCCCAGCATCCTGTTTCCAACAGTGGCCAATCCTGGTTACAAGTACCTGGCAAGAACCCAAAACAGTACAATACATTTTATGCTGCTTATCCTAGAAATAAGCAGTGGATTTTCCAAGTCCATTTTAATAATGGCTTATGAACTTTTCTTTCAGGAAGCTATCCAAACCTTTTTTAAACCCCGCTAAGCTAAGTGCTTTTACTACATTCTCTGGCAATGAATTCCAGAGTTTAATTACACATTGAATGAAGAAATATTTTCTCCAATTCGTTTTAAATTTACTACTTTGTAGCTTAACTGCGTGCCCCTAGTCCTAGTATTTTTGGAAAGAGTAAACAAACGATTCACATCTACCCATTCTGCTCAACTCATTATTTTATAGACCTCTATCACATCTTCCCTCAGCCGTTTTTCTCCAAGCTGAAGAGCCCTAGCCGCTTTAGCCTTTCCTCATAGAGAAGTCATCCCATCCCCTTTATCATTTTCGTCACCCTTCTCTGTACAATATCGACCGGCTCACCTTTATCCACGTTTGTTCACCCCTTCAGAGAAATGTAATAGATTGGTGAGGCAAGATTTCCCTTTACTAAATCCATGTTGGCTTTTTCTCATTAATCCATGCTTTCGAATATTCTCTGTAATTTTGTTATTTATAACAGGCTCTACCATGTTGCCTGGCTCCGATCTCAGGCTCACTGGTGTATAATTTCCTGGATCACCTCTGGAACCTTTTTTTTTTTTAAATTGGCATTATGTTGGCCACTCTACAATCTTCCAGTACCGTGCTTAATTTTAAAGATAAATTACGTATTACTAACAAAAGTTCTGCAAGTTAATTTTTCAGTTCTATCAGTACTCTAGGATGAATGCCTTCTGGTCCAGGCGATTTGCTACTCTTCAGTGTGTCGAATTGCACCATTACATCTTCCAGGTGTATAGAGATTTCATTCATTTTCTCTGACTTGTCAGCTTTGAATACCATTTCTGGCACCGGTATATCTCTCAAATCTTCCTCGGTGAAGACTAAAGCAAAGAATTAATTTAATCTCTCTGCTATAGCTTTGTCTTCCCTGAGTACCCCCTTTACCCCTTGGTCATGTAGCGGTCCAACTGATTCTTTTTCCGGCTTCTTGCTTTTAATATACCTAAAAAAAGTTTACTATGTGTTTTCCTCCAATGCAATCTTTTTTTTCAAAGTCCCTCTTTGCCTTCCTTATCATCACTTTGCATTTGACTTGCCTTTCCTTATGCTGTTTCTCATAGGCGCCCCGTATAAGAGGCGTCGACTTCCGCTTGTGGTGCAGCCCACCCTCCCGCCCCGCGCATTTTCATCTTTTATTTCCGTGGCAGCAACGTCAATGAAGAAAAAGACTACAGGCTCGCCGCCAGCTTCTCCCTTCTCTCTGCACACAGTGTCCCGCTCTCGCGGAAACAGGAAATGCATCACCGCAGAAGGCGGGACACTGTGTGCAGAGAGAAGGGAGAAGCTGGCGGCGAGCCTGCAGTCTTTTTCTTCATTGACGTCGCTGCCACGGAGCGTATGGAGGTAAGCTCCGCCCCCTTTAGCCTCCCCAAACAGTTGGGCTACCGACCGTCTATGCTGTTTCTTATTATTTTCAATCGGATCCTTCTATATTCTGAAGGATCTTCTTTTAGCTCTAATAGCTTCCTTCACCTCACTTTTTAACCATGCTGGCTGTCGTTTGGTCTTCCTTCCTCCTTTTTTAATACATAGAATATATTTGGCCTTGGCTTCCAGGTTGGCATTTTTGATCAACATCCATGCATGATGTAAATTTTTGACCTTCGCAGCTGCTCTTGTAAGTTTTTTTTTTCACGGTTCTTCTCATTTTATCGTAGTGAAAGTTAAATGCTAACATATTGGATTTCCTGTGTGTACTTACTCCAAATCCGATATCAAATCTGAACAGTGCACTAACTTTGCCTAAATCTTCAGAAATCTTAGCCGAAAAAAGATGTCAAGGAATGTTTCAACACCCCAGTGTCCTCCCTTAATGTTAAAAGGATGCCTGTAGCCAAAGAGCTTGGTCCAGCTCCAACTAGTGCTCCTTCATCTGCTCCCCCCATTGGTCCTTCCAGCTGCATCCAAGCAGGGGGTAGAAAACGCTGCTGGGTCTACCTCGATAACAGAGAGAGGCGGATCACCTTCTTTCGTGCCTTCCTGCATGACTCGCAGCAGGAAGGAGAAGTTGCTAGGTTGAAGGTGGGGGCTGCACGCTCTTCGGGACTCAAAGAAACCCAGTTTACGCTCTTCTCCGTTGGTCCTGGAGATACCGAGGTGAAACACTCCCTCTCCGGAGCAACTCCATCTGCCTCTAATGTTGGCTAGAGCAAGGCAATCATTGAACCACGAGGCAGGAAAGATTCCCCCGGTTTTAGCCTGTCTCTTCTTCCCCATAATACTGGGAAATAATCCAGTCAGTGCTTAAAGGTTAGAAAGCCGCTTTAATATTGCTGCGTACAGCGCCATCTTGGACTCCGACTGCTCTACTTGGCTGCTGAATTTACATTTGATTAAATTCCACTATTCAGCAGGCCTAATTTTAAAAGCATAACATCCATTTAGGGGTTGAATATTACCACAAAACATATGTGTTGGCGCTGCCTTTGGCCATCCACAATACCGACCTCTTCTTATATAGATACAATTTCAGTGCTTAGAGCGCCATATGTAGAATTAGGCTGAATGTGTTTGAGGTCCCTTTTACTAAGCTGCAGTAAAAGGGGCCCTGCAGTAGCAGCGGTAGCCATTTTTGCCACGCGCCAGGTCCCCTTTTACTGCAGCGGGTAAAAAGGCTGAAAAAAGAAATGGCCGTGCAATAAATTTCCACGTGCTGCATGGCCATTTGGGGGGGGGGGGGGGCACTTACTACCACTATTGAGGTGGCGGTAAGGGCTCCCATGCTAACCTGGCGGTAATGAGACAGCATGTGACATTCCCCAGTTACCGCCAGGTAATCCCCTGTGGAAATATTTTTAAAATATTTCCGCTAGCACCGGAAATGGCGCATGCTAGGGGTGAAACTACCACCGGCACCAGTGTTGGGCTGGTGGTAGTTCTGGGTTGCCGTGCGGCAAGCCCGTTGCTGTGTGACAAGCCTTTATTTAAAGGGCTCCTTGGTGAATACCTCTCTGACAGCCTTCCGAATTCCTTGCAATTTTTTGAATGTGGCTGCAAATTTACTAAACAGAAAGATTGACATACTACATGTGCTTAAAATATACACAGTACAAAATGTAGAGCTCTGAGATCAGACTGCCTTTTCAAAAGTGCCAAAAGCTGGGCAGAATCCAGTCTGTCCAGCTCTTCATTTTGGGCTGAAATTTAATCTAAATATTTTCCACAGCAAAATTGTTCTAGAAAGAACTTGTTTTTGTCTTTCCATTTTCCTCCTTTTCTCTTGTAATTTTCATTGTTGTGTAAGATATAACTATGGTGCCAGCTAAGAACTTGTGTAGTAGGTGTCAGGCAGTAGCAAAGTGACCCAGTCTCTGTCCATTGCTGCTTTTTGAACTTAATGTCATTTATGTTTTTCATTTACTCCTTTGGACTTCCTACTTAATTGGTACAAGCCTTTACTGAGCTATGGTAATGAGTGCTAAGCTAAGTGCTTTAAGTATTTCTGTAATGTGCCTTGGGCTGTTATAATTACCATTGATGCACAGAAAAATTAGTTCAAAAATATTTAAAAATTAACATAAATTAATATGGAGGTTTTTTGACCAGTGATAATACCGGAGTCTAAACAAGCTGGCACTTAGAAACTTTGATCTGCTGCCAAGCGTAGACTGTTGAGGTCTTTTCCTCCATTCAATACAAAAACAATTGAGTAAGGATTACAGTTAATATCAACACCGGGAAAGTGATTACTACTTAGAATTACTTGGAATTTCAGCTTGGTAACTGGGTATTTACAAGAAATTTCACTGAAAGATCTGTCTAGTTTGTACTGGATATAAAGTCTGGCCACTAGGTGCCACTATTATGCATCTTCTTCATTATCATCTCCAGCTGGCTGAGGAGCAGAAGTTGAGCGTTGCATTTTGCAATAAAACCTTCCACATGGCAATGCAGTACATCTGTGCCGGCCCATGTCTTTGTTCATACTTACAGTGCTTCCTGTTGCAGGTAGGATACTAGATGATACTAGAACTTTTCCTAGCTTTATGTTGACAGTTGCTGTCCTTTCCTTTCTGAGCTGTAATCTTTCTAAGCTCCAACC